>NC_068436.1:6582381-6662381 GCF_023373465.1 Oncorhynchus keta | reverse complement strand
TTCTGAGTGGCAGTTCATTATCGCTTTGCGTTTGTTGGAAAGGAAAACTGGAAACAACCCAAACATCATCTGCATGTACCTCCTCAGCAGTGCAGCCACACACTCCTGAGTACCGATACTTTTTCATATCAGCCTTTCAACACACCATACCCTTTTCACCAACCGAAAGCATTAACAACGCAAACACGCCAGTCACGTCGCACCTTGTAATATCACCTCGCCGCTTCCCGACAGGGCGGTCCAATAACGAGACAGGGACAGATGTGGACAATAACCATACTGCCTTTTCTGCAGGTGACCCACATCTCTCACACACACACACACACACACACACACACACACACACACACACACACCCTCTGAGCATCTCATTACGACTAAAGAGACTCGGCCTGCATCCCAAATGGCACTCTATTCGACAGTGCACTACTTTGGACCGGGGCCCTATGGGTCAAACGTAGTGCTCTACAAAGGGAACGGGATGCCATTTAGGATGCAAGTTTTTGTCAGCGGGAGCCCGGTTTACTGGCACCTGTTGGTCCCAGTTACCATCACTTTAATCAGACAAAATTACTCGGCCCATGGAAATTGCTTGCTGACGTTTAAGGGGATCGCACCAAAATCATGAAGCAATCTCGACTCACGTCACCAGACGAGTACACTTCATATCCAGTCTTCTGGAGGGTTCCTCCCACACTCTGGGTCGTACCTTCTAAAACGGCTATTAAAAACGACCTTACTGCTTTCCTCTTGCATCGCTATCTGTTATCTAAAACCAGTCTGCCATTTTACTTCACCACGGGCCAACTAAATGTTCACGTGCTAACTGACGAACTCCACATTCTGCGCCGTGCGTTTGATTGAACTGTGCCTTCTGACGACGGCATTCGCTGAACCTTTATCGACGGCGGTAGCAGAGACCTCAAGCCAAAGTGGCAAGAAAGCTTGTTTCAGTCTAGCGTGAGCCGCATGAACGCTGTTCACCCAATCAAACGAGGGACAGCACAGACACGGAATAGACAGAAAAGAAACCACTTAAGAAAATAGCAACTGGGGAGAGATGGGAAGAGAGGGGGGAATAGAGAGGAAAGAGAGGGGGGAATAGAGAGGAAAGAGAGGGGGGAATAGAGAGGAAAGAGATGGGAAGAGAGAGGAAAGAGAGGGGGGAATAGAGAGGAAAGAGAGGGGGGAATAGAGAGGAAAGAGATGGGAAGAGAGAGGGGAATAGAGAGGAAAGAGATGGGAAGAGAGAGGAAAGAGAGGGGGGAATAGAGAGGAAAGAGATGGGAAGAGAGTGGGGAATAGAGAGGAAAGAGATGGGAAGAGAGTGGGGAATAGAGAGAGGAATAGAGAGGAAAGAGGTGGGAAGAGAGTGGGGAATAGAGAGTGGAATAGAGAGGAGAGAGATGGGAAGAGAGGGGGGAATAGAGAGGAAAGAGATGGGAAGAGAGAGGGGAATAGAGAGGAAAGAGATGGGAAGAGAGAGGAAAGAGATGGGAAGAGAGAGGGGAATAGAGAGGAAAGAGATGGGAAGAGAGAGGGGAATAGAGAGGAAAGAGATGGGAAGAGAGAGGAAAGAGATGGGAAGAGAGAGAGGAATAGAGAGGAAAGAGATGGGAAGAGAGAGGGGAATAGAGAGGAAAGAGAGGGGGGGATAGAGAGAAATGAGATAGGGGGATAGAGAGGAAAGAGATAGGGGGATAGAGAGGAAAGAGAGAGGGGGATAGAGGGGAAAGAGATGGGAAGAGAGAGATAGGGGGATAGAGAGGAAAGAGAGAGGGGGATAGAGGGGAAAGAGATGGGAAGAGAGAGATAGGGGGATAGAGGAAAGAGTGAGAGAGAAAATAAAGAGAAAGAGAGAGAGATATAGAAGAAACAGAGAAAGGAATGTTTCAGCATAACTTCTCCCTTTAACGCCAATTATGGTCACCAACCAGCTTCCTGGTTTGTCTGGTTCTTTTCCCCAAGACCACTTTGAGAAACGACGCCATGGCAGTAGGCACACAGCAGGGGCAATGACGCCAGTACGCTTGAAAGTATCAAACATCTTCAGCCCAAATAAGCTGGTCTAGATAGCACAACTGGTGCAGGGAACTGGCAGTGCTCAAAATGTGTCAACGTTTCAAGCAAAGAGATACTCGAGTCTCAAATGTTGATGATACTACTCCCCCGAATAGTGAATGAGTCCTCTATCTATCTGACAATGGAGGTCAGTGGAGTTATGCATACTGATGAATCAGTCCAATGGCAGCTGGCTGAGTGAGAGAGAGGGCTGTGTGACCTGGACTGTGGCAAAACGGGTATCTCGTCTCGTCCAGAGTCGTCATAGACGGCATTGACTTTGTTATTTCTCTGCGGGGCAGTGTGTGTGTGGGGCTCTTCAGCTATCCTGGCAATGTAGTTACACACTACAACTACAGATCTGTGTATGTGACACCAACACGTGTCGAAAGGAGTGCAAATCTCTCTCTTTCTCTCTCTCATTTCAAAAGGGCTTTATTGGCATGGGAAACACATTGCCAAAGCAAGTGAAAATGATAATATAACAAAAGTGAAATAAACAATAAATAATATTTTTTATTTATTTTTTATTAAATGAACAGTAAACATTACAGTTCCAAAAGAATAAAGACCTTTGTCTATATACAGTGTTGCGATGTAATAGTTAAAGTACAAAATGGAAAATAAATAAACATAAATATGGGTTGTATTTACAATGGTGCTTGTTCTTCACCGGTTGCCCTTTGCCTGTCACACAACTTGCTGCTGTGACGACACACGGTGGTATTTCACCCAGTAGATAAGGGAGTTTATCAACGTTGGATTTGTTTTCGGATTCTTTGTGGGTCTGTGTAATCTGAGGGAAGTATGTGTCTCTAATGTGGTCATACATTTGGCAGGAGGTTAGGAAGTGCAGCTCAGTTTCCACCTCATTTTGTGGGCAGTGTGCAAATGGGCCTGTCTTCTCGAGAGCCATGTCTGCCTACGGCGGCCTCTCAAGATAGAAAAGCTACAGTATACTCAGTAGTCTGTACATAGTCAAAGCTTTCCTTAAGTTTGGATCAGTCACAGTGGTCAGGTATTCTGCCACTGTGTACTCTCTGTTTAGGGTCAGTCACAGTGGTCAGGTATTCTGCCACTGTGTACTCTCTGTTTAGGGTCAGTCACAGTGGTGAGGTATTCCGCCACTGTGTACTCTCTGTTTAGGGTCAGTCACAGTGGTCAGGTATTCTGCCACTGTGTACTCTCTGTTTAGGGTCAGTCACAGTGGTCAGGTATTCTGCCACTGTGTACTCTCTGTTTAGGGTCAGTCACAGTGGTCAGGTATTCTGCCACTGTGTACTCTCTGTTTAGGGTCAGTCACAGTGGTCAGGTATTCCGCCACTGTGTACTCTCTGTTTAGGGTCAGTCACAGTGGTGAGGTATTCTGCCACTGTGTACTCTCTGTTTAGGGTCAGTCACAGTGGTCAGGTATTCTGCCACTGTGTACTCTCTGTTTAGGGTCAGTCACAGTGGTCAGGTATTCTGCCACTGTGTACTCTCTGTTTAGGGTCAGTCACAGTGGTCAGGTATTCTGCCACTGTGTACTCTCTGTTTAGGGTCAGTCACAGTGGTCAGGTATTCTGCCACTGTGTACTCTCTGTTTAGGGTCAGTCACAGTGGTCAGGTATTCTGCCACTGTGTACTCTCTGTTTAGGGTCAGTCACAGTGGTCAGGTATTCTGCCACTGTGTACTCTCTGTTTAGGGTCAGTCACAGTGGTGAGGTATTCTGCCACTGTGTACTCTCTGTTTAGGGTCAGTCACAGTGGTCAGGTATTCTGCCACTGTGTACTCTCTGTTTAGGGTCAGTCACAGTGGTCAGGTATTCTGCCACTGTGTACTCTCTGTTTAGGGTCAGTCACAGTGGTGAGGTATTCTGCCACTGTGTACTCTCTGTTTAGGGTCAGTCACAGTGGTCAGGTATTCTGCCACTGTGTACTCTCTGTTTAGGGTCAGTCACAGTGGTCAGGTATTCTGCCACTGTGTACTCTCTGTTTAGGGCCAAATATCAAACTCCGTTTTTTTGTTAATTCTGTCCAATGTGGGAATGTGTCAAGTAATTATGTTTTTGTTTTGTCATGATTCAGTTGGGTCTAATTGTGTTGCTGTCCTGGGGCTCTGTCGGGTCTGTTTGTGAACAGAGCCCAAGGACCAGCTTGCTTAGGGGACTCTTCTCCAGGTTCATCTCTCTGTCGGTGATGGCTTTATTATGGAAGGTTTGTGAATCGCTTCCTTTTAGGTGGTTGTAGCATTTAACGGCCCTTTTCTGGATGTTGATAATTTGCGGGTATCGGCCTAATTCTGCTCTGGACACATGATCTGTTTTGGGTTGTACACAGAGGATATTTGAGCAGAATTCTGCATGCTATATTTGGTCTCTCTTCCTCTCTCCCTCCAGCTCCAAATTATCCAAAATATGCCTCCGGCTAAAATTGGACTGAGGGAGGGGGGAGAACCTAATTTCTCCTCTCCTCTTTTCAGATATCCTTTAAGTTCACACGAAAGGTAGGGCAGGCTTTAGGAATTCCGTGCTTGTGCGCCAACCCTGGGGGAAGAGCTGTCGAAAAAGCAGGCCCCCTTTTGCGCTTCGACTTTCTGGGCGAATGAACGAGCGACCCAGTTCTTACACCCCATTCAATCTGTCAAACTGTCAGTTTTACCAGAAGGACTAAGAGAGAGGGGAGAAGGCAGGACAGGGGGGGGGGGAGAGAGTTTCTCTTCATCCGTAACTAGGCTTTGTGAAGGGAACATGCTGACATGCTCCCCTAGTCTAGAACGCCTTGCCCTGTAAGAGGTGTCATTACCAAACGCCAGTCACGGAAGTCAAATTGGTAGCGTCGCTGAAAGTGGCAACCCTGTCCCATTTTAGAGGAGCTAATATCAGGGCTCTTGAGTTTATGGCCGCCACACTAACGCTTTCGACTGTCCTCCATTTGAGGGAATTCTGGGGACAAATACGTTGGTTTGTTTTTTTTTTAATTGTCTGCTCCTGCTTAGGTGGGTTTCCTGAAACGTGAAGCAAACATATGCCACGTAGCGGACGCTTTAATCCAACGCGACCAACAGCAGTGAATGCATACATACATTCCCCGCATGGGTGGCCCCTGTATGCACCATTCTCTACCAACAGAACCGCACAGGACGACAAACACAACACAAAAGTCATAGAAAAGGCCTTTTCAGAGTCGAGTGCTCGAGGAGAATCGAAATGTCATCCTTGAGACATCATCGCTTTGCGCCGAAAGAGCCAAGTGTAAAACGGAGCGGGGATTACTGTTATACATACTGCGCGTGTGCACAATGTGGAGAGCACCAGGTCGGAGAGCTGAGCATTGCCTGGTGGAAGACTGGTCAAATAAAGAACAATGAAACAAACAGATCAACTCATTTGTAAAATAAACAAACAAACAAACGTACCGGTGTCGAGGTCGGTGGCGAGCAGCCGCGCCACGAAGGTGCCGACCTCCGTGTTCTCGAAGACGGTGATGGCGTATGGGTCGGAGGTGAACTGTGGCGCGTTGTCGTTCACGTCCCCCACGGTCAAGTGCACGGCCGCCTCGCAGTAGCGCCCGCCGCCGTCTAGTGCCCGCACCGTCAGGCGGTACTCCTCCTGTTCCTCGCGGTCCAGGGGCTGCTGGGTCTTCAGTTCACCTGGGAAAACAGAAGATGAAGAAAGGCAAATGTCAATCAATGGGGTAGGCAATCACTCTCTCTCACACACACACGCTTATTAAAAGTTATTGCAATCCACACACACTTTTCCACGGTACGGCACTTGCGGGATGCACTCTAAAAAGAAAGGTCATGTTTGGAGGACAGATCGTGTTAGAGCTGCATCGTCCACCTACCCCACGCCCATTCCAAAGAAATCATCAACATAAAATGCAAGTGAAGCTAAAATGTTCTCTGGGCCGTTTAGTTCAGTGTAGACTGACCGTAGAGCAGGGCTGTCAAACATAAGCCGATTTAATGCGGCCCGCGGCTGGTTTGAGTAGCCAGAAAAATGACTGAAACCGCATTGATACCGTGTACAAACGACAACGGACCTACGTGTATGAAGCCTCTTAAGATAATTCACTCTGTCGTCCAGCTTGTTAACAATCACCAAAATAAAGGTTAGAGTTAAAGGCTGGGGGAAGCTGATCTGTAACTAGGGGAAACTTTACCTGAACATTTAGTTTCCCGGAAACCTTACAAACTTGTCATTGCTCACCTCCACACACCTCTATTTTTAAGTTGGCATTAGCCGCTTCAGTGCGTTCAAAAGTAACACGCTTCTCACAGATCACTGAGGCAGACGTGTGTGTGTGTGTGTGTGTGTGTGTGTGTGTGTGTGCCTGCATTCGGGCCTGCGTGTGTTATGAGACCTGCATATCCTCTCGTATGCCACAAACCCCTTCCCCTGATCCAAGCAGCCGACCCACATCCAAACAACTAATGGTTTTCCGAAGAGGATGGAGAGAAATACATCAATAATTGACGGAGAGGAAGAGAGAGGAGGGAAAACGCAGGAGGACAGGAGTACCTGGCAGAGAGCAGCTAGGAGGTTGTCCTGGGACATGCCGCACGTCAACATTACCGGGGCCTCGCTGGACACACAGACTGCCAATCAATACCAACGAAGCCTCGTAGCGTTCCTCGCATGCAACAATCCTCCTTCTCGGCATTAAAAACAGGACCCCCCCGCGATACTCTTGACCTTATCCACTCTGCAACAGCAGTTCTCCTTCTCCTTCAATTTGGGCCAAACCAAAAGAACTGGCCGGATTTTTCCGCTCTCCTCCTCTCCCTCTTCGCCGGGCTCACGTGGAGGTATCAAAGTGCGTCTGACCTTGGGACCACAATAAAGGGACTGTTGTTTTGTGGTGAAAGTACGTCTCTAGCCAACTCCACACCGCTGCTGTCCTTGTTTCTTCATAACCCTTCTCTCTCTCCCTTCAGACGTAAACCAATGCAGCGTTTCTTTTCTTAGCGTGGGAGTTAATAGGAGCTAACTGGCACTGCGTTGTCTAAGGTCGGACTCAAGTCATTTTGCATTTTGTCTTTCTGCAGAGGAGACTCGAAAACCTCAGGCGAGAACCATGTCGATTGTATGTTAGATGAAACGTGGGTTCTTAGCGCCATGGCTCGCTAAACCCTCGGGGGAAATGTTCTGGGGCAAAATACATTAAAGAACCATCAAAAAGGATGCGACGCAAACAAAATCCACCTTGCCACTAGACACACACACACACACACACACACACACACACACACACACACACACACACACACGCACACGCACACACACACACGCACACACACACACACGGGTGAATGGATTAGAATTCCATCAGAAAGTGTGCATGACTGGCGTCCACACCGAGGGGTTTTTACCGTGTCTGTTTGTGACGACACAGAGGGAGGCAAAAGACAGGGTCGTTGTGTGTGTGTGTGTGTGTGTGTGTGTGTGTGTGTGTGTGTGTGTGTGTGTGTGTGTGTTAGTGTCGCACGCCACGCTGCCGTCACGCACCCATGGACATTTGATAGTCATAATAACCTCTTGACAAGCTGTGAATACAAACTGGATGAATGTGAGTGCAGGGCGGCCATTTGAAATTACTTGAATCGACTCTACATTGCGGCAGACATGGACCCGTGGTTATTTGATTTTCGATTAGCTGTATGGTAGCGTGGGCAGACTAGTCAACACATCGAGTGTGTTGTAGGTGTAACCCAGACAGACAGAAAAACAGACAGACCAACACACACACACACACACCTGTGTCGGGGTCGATGGTGAAGAGCTCGGCTCCCGGTCCCTGGAGCTCGTAGGTGATGTGGGCGTTGGAGCGGATGTCTGCGTCCGTGGCCGAGACCTGCAGGATGAGCCTGCCGGCTGGGACGTCCTCGGGGACCCTCTCTGTGTAGAGGGACTGGGGGAGCGGAGAGACGGAGAGAGAAAGGGAGGACAAGGGGGGTGTGGGAGGGAAGCGGGAAGAGGGGGGATTGACGTAGGGGCGGACAGAGAAAAGCAAAGGTAGAATATGCCAGAATAGACAGAATTCAATAGGGTATATTAACCAGAAGGGAGGAAATAGAGAGTGTAGAACGAAAATACATTTACATCGACAGCAGCATCATCATTGTATGGACTTAATACAATCAGCAATGGAAATACATTATCTCCCTCCCTCCTCCCAGGTACTTGTCATGCACAGCGTGCACCCCCATACGCAGAAGACACGGCCCGCCTTCTCTCTTTACCTTCTCGCAAACGGGGCTGTTGTCATTGGCGTCCAGGACTTTGACCTCGACCACGGCCTTGGCGGCAAAGGTGCCGTCGGTGGCGGTGATATTTAGGAGGTAGTTGTCACGCTCCTCGCGGTCCAGTGGTTTCCTGACAGACACTTTCCACTCGTTCTGGAGGTGCTCGATCGCAAACTGTCCTAGAGGGTCTCCTCCTGTATGGGGAGAGAGTCATTGTGGAGATTTAACTTCTTTGTGGGCAGTATTTTCACGTCCGGATGAAAAGCGTGCCAAAAGTAAACTGCCTGCTACTCAGGCCCAGAAACTAGGATATGCATATAGATTTGGATAGAAAACACTCTGAAGTTTCTAAAACTGTTTGAATGATGTCAGTGAGTATAACATAACTTATTTGGCAGGCGAACCCAAGGACAAACCATCCAGGGAAAAACAATTTTGAGGTCACTAATTTCAATGGGTTTTCATTGGGACTCTAGATATCTAAGGCAGTTGCTTGCAGTTCCTATCGCTTCCACTGGATGTCAACAGTCTTTAGAAATTGGTTGATGTTTTTCCTTTGAGAAATGAAGAAGTAGCCCTGTTCAAAACGAGGCTCGAGGGAAGTGTATTGTTTGATAGAGGCACGCGACCTGAAAAGCTCCACAATGTTTTCCTCCGCTATTGAAAGCTCTTTATTCTGTCTTAAATCTGATCGATTATTTACCTAAAAAAATACCTAAAGTTGTATTAGGAAAGTTGTTTGAAATGTTTGGACAAAGATTACAGGTAACTTATGAGATATTTTGTAGTCATGTTGCGCGATTTGGAAAAGGTGTTTTTCTGGATCAAACACGCCAAATAAATCGACATTTTGGATATATAACGACGGCATTAATCGTAAAAAAAGGACCATTTGTGATGTTTATGGGACATATTGGAGTTCCAACAGAAGAAACTCAAAGGTATGAATTATTTCTGAGTTTCGTGTTGTGCCTGGCGGGATGAGATATGATTGTCTGTGTTTATTTGATGGGGTGCTGTCCTCAGAAAATTGCACGGTTTGCTTTCTTCGTAAAGCCTTTTTGAAATCTGACACGTTGGCTGGATTAATAAAAAATGTAGCTTTAATTTGGCGTATTACCTGTGTGATTTCATGAAAGTTTAATATTTACAGTAATTTAAATTGAATTTGGCGCTCTGCAATTTCATCGGATGTTGGTCAGATGGGACGGTAGCGTCCCGACCTTAACCTCTAGACTAGAGAGATTAATGGGGAAAGAGTCAATGGGGAGAGTCAATGAGGAGCGAGGCATTGGGGAGTCAATGGGGAGAGTGGCATTCAAACTAATGAACAATGCACCACAATACGGACCCTGCCTCTGCTTTCGAGAGGGCTAGTGGTTTTGTTTGTGTGTGTGTGTGTGTGTGTGTGTGTGTGTGTGTGTGTGTGTGTGTGTGTGTGTGTGTGTGTGTGTGTGTGTGTGTGTGTGTGTGTGTGTGTGTGTGTGTGTGTTTGTCTGTTTGTGGACTGTACTGAATCATACATGAATGACAGAAATAAATATAGATAAGATGCATCCAAGCCTTTTCTATCAGGGTTAAGTCTTGGAATCAGAGAAGATCTTGTGGTAGCGAAGCTCAAAGAGGAACTGTATCCATGTCTACCAGTTATCACATCCTATTTCAAAAGCTGTCCGCTGGTCAGAGTCGTGCTCAACCCCCGGGATCTACCTCAGATCGACCTCAGGTAGCGTTCATATTATTCATTTATCATAACCACTTCAAATTGCAGACCAATGTTCATGAAGCAAGTATGTTTGGTACACAGGAAACCGTAATAAGGAGGCGGTTTTTGCGTAGTAGGAAATGTGACTTCAAGCTAATATGAGAGCTCATTACGAAAATCTCTGGTTATTAAATGTGGCATCGTCATTCTTAATCCGCTAATTACCACTATCGAGATAATTAAACATTTCCTTTTCTTCACTTTTTTTCTGATGACCTACATATCTGCCTTGAACTTTCACAAATTAGTCGATTCAAAGTGTTTACAGATAAAGAATGTGCATTAAATGTTCAGAGAGCAGATATCATCTCCCTATTTAAGCGGGTGTAAAATGTCTAATCCTCATTTGAGTGGTGTTTATTAAAGCTGTTTCTTAACACAAATGAGGAAGTCTATAAGACCATGAGCTGTGAGCAGAGCAATTACTGTAATTGTTCGAGATAAATCTCACCTGTGATAAAGTAGTTGACTTGTTTGTTGATCTCCTCCGTGTCGGCGTCCGTGGTGCTCAGGATGGCAATGACTCCACTGGGCGGAAGGTCGTCTTCGCTCACCGTGCCCTTGTAGATCTCGGCGGTGAAGCGCGGTGGGTTATCGTTGACGTCGGCCACGGTAACCTCCACGGTGGTGCTGGTCACCAGCTGCACCTTGTCTCCGCGGTCGGTGGCCAGCACGGCAATGGTGTACTTGCTGGTCTTCTCACGGTCGAGCTCTTTCAATGTCGTCACCCAGCCTGTCTCACTGTTGACGGCAAACAGCTCCGAGATCTCAGCTGAGGTTTGTTTGGGGTCCAGGCTGTAGATCACTTGACCATTGGTGCCCGAGTCCTGGTCGGTGGCTTTGACCTGGATCACCGGCGTGCCATCTGGAAGGTTCTCCACTACGACCGCCTCATATGGGTCTGACTCAAACACAGGCT
Source organism: Oncorhynchus keta (assembly GCF_023373465.1). Lineage (NCBI taxonomy): Eukaryota > Metazoa > Chordata > Actinopteri > Salmoniformes > Salmonidae > Oncorhynchus > Oncorhynchus keta. The sequence continues at coordinate 6,651,407 of NC_068436.1, read as the reverse complement.
TGTTGTCGTTGAGGTCCTTGACCTGGATGTTGACGTCGACAGACGCCACAGTTTCGTAGCCCTCCTGTTGGCTCTGGGCTTGCAACGTGAGCTGGTACCACTTGGTGGTCTCGTGGTCCATTCTCTTCTCCAGCTTCAGGGACCCGGTGTCCCGATCCACCACGAAGACCTCATCACGGTTACTCTCCGGGGTGTTGCCCTTCACTAGGCTGTAGAACACCCGTTCTTCACTCTCCGCCTGGATGACGTCAATATCCGTGCCGATGGGCATGTCTTCGGCGATGGTGAACCGGTAGTGTGGCTCTGCGAACTTGGGGATCGGTACCTCGGGGGCCACTATCCTGATGTAAACGCGAACGACAGATTGCTTGGAAGGACTCCCAGCATCCTTTGCCCTAACGTAGAAAGCATAGAGGTCGTTTTCAAGTCCGATGAGACTCTCTTTGGTGACAATGACACCACTGAAGGGATGGATTTCGAAGTTCTCTTCCACGTTTTCCATGTCGGCTTCCATGGTGTAAGCGATGTCGGCGTTGCTTCCCTCGTCCATGTCTGACGCAGCGATTTTTACCACGGTGGTTCCCCTGGGGACATCCGATGCAACATTGGCTTTGTACTCCACTGCCCTGAATTGTGGGGCATTGTCGTTGATATCTGTCAAAATCACATTAATAATGCAGAAGCCTACTTTTCCGCCACCGTCCTTTGCCATGAGCGATATGGGGATGACCTTCTCAATGGCGTTCTCGCGGTCCAGGATGTCAAGGGTGAATATCTCTCCATTTTCATTGACTGAGAACTTGTCCTTGGCAAAATTGTTGACAATGTGGTAAGTTAGGCGCCCGTATGTGCCAGCATCTTCATCTGTGGCTTTGGCCTCCGCCACTAACGTGCCGACGGGCGAGTTCTCGGTGAGTTCAACCACATAGTCGAGCTGGGGGAAAGTGGGGTTGTGGAAGTTGGCACCGTTAACTGTGACTTTGACCATGGCCGAGTTCCTGAATACACCGTCTGACACGGACACGTTGAGGTTGTACAGTGGCTCCATCTTTGGCTTACGGTGGTTGGAGATGACGATGGCCCCAGTATTTTTATCCATGGCAAAGTTCTGGTCCTTATTGCCAGACAGGATGGAGAACTCAAGCCTGCCGGCGTCTGAGCTGTCGGCATCGGACGCCTGGACATGGGTGACGAAGTGACCGCGGGGGGCCAATTCGCTGACCGTGGCTTTGTAAGAGCTCTCAGTGAACGTCGGAGCATTGTCATTCAGGTCAGTGACATCTACGGTCACAGTGACATCGCTGGAGAGGGCGGGCACTCCTCCGTCCACAGCGCGGACAGTCAGTTTGTGTTGCTGCTTTTCCTCCTGGTCGAGCATGCGAGCAGTCCAGATGATTCCTGAGTCACGGTCAACGATGAAGTAGTCTGAGCTCTTTTCCACGTCCTCAACTAGCTGGTAGAAGAGCACTTTGTTGTTGCCAGTGTCAGGGTCTGTGGCGGCGACTTGCAAAACTGCCGTGCCGATAAAAGAAGCTTCAGAAACACTTGCGTTGTATGACTTTAGTTGGAAGACAGGGGGGTTGTCGTTGACATCTTCCAGAATGATATCGACAAAGACATCAGCGTGGGCCCCAGTTAGTGAGTCTGTGGCTCTGACACTCAATTTATAAGCGGGGTGGGTCTCAAAATCCAGAGGTTGGATTACATGAATGACACCTGTGTTGAAATTGATGGAAAACTGACTGAAGGCATCTCCCTCAGAGATGGTGTACACTATCTTGGGGCCTTCAGAGTCAGTGGCCTGGACGTGAACAACAGGTGTGTGTAACTGGATATTTTCAGGGATTTCGATGCTGTAGAATGGCTTCTCAAACACTGGCATGGCTTTGTTTACTATAGTTATGGGCACTTTCACTTCTGCCGAGAGGGCTGGTTCTCCTGCATCTTTGGCCACAACGCTGATGACGAACTCACTGTTGAGGGAGTCTTTGTCTAACTGCTTTTTTAGGGAGATTTCTCCCGAGGGGCTTATCTGGAAATGCTTGTGGTGTTCTTTCAGGTGGTAATGGATTTCTGCGTTTTGACCCATGTCCCCGTCCACCGCTGTCACCTGGTGGATGGCCTGACCCTCCTCTGCGTCCACCTGGACCAAGGCTTGATAGGGCAGGTTGACAAACATGGGCTGGTTGTCGTTCACATCTTCTACGGTCACCATCACCAGAACGTGGGCCACTTCGGAGGAAGCGTCCGTCCTGGTCACCTCCACGACGATGTTGAACATGTCCTGCGCCTCACGGTCGAAAGGTATCCCTGTGGTGGAGAGCACTCCAGAAGTGCGGCTGATTTGGAACCTCTTGTCTGGGTTCAGGATGGTGTAAAAGAGGGGTTCGTTGACGTGGTTCCCCACAGAGGCAATGACCGCTAATGTTTTCTTCTCAGAGGAGTTCTCTTTGACGTAAGCCTTGTAGGAGTCCCTAGTGAACTTCAGGCTGCTCTCCTTGTTCTCACGGATGTTGATCTTTACCGACGCTGTGTTGGCAAACCTGCCGTCCGAGACCCTCACCCTCAGCTCGTACCTGCTTCTTAGCTGGGTGACGTTCTGGATAGTGATGATGCCTGTGTTGGGATCCATCTTGAATTTCTCCCCGATGTTCCCCTCTGAGATGGAGAAGAAGAGTTTGGAGTTTGGTCCGGAGTCGGCGTCTGATGCTTTGACTTTGATTACCTCGACACCTTTGTAAGTCGGCACGATCACTGATGTCTCGTAGAGCTCCTGGCTGAACTGCGGCGAGCAGTCGTTGACGTCGATGACTTCGACGGTCACGTTGGCAGCTGTCTCGGCGAACAGACGCGGCATTCCGAGGTCATGGACCTGAATGGTGAAGCAGAACACACTCCTTTGTTCAAAATCCAGAGTGGTTGTTATTCTAATGGCTCCTGTACTCGAATCGATAGCAAAGTAGTTGTGGGCGAACGGCTCGACGATCTGATAGACCAGCATGGCGTTGGCATCGCGGTCAGTGTCCGAGGCGCGGATGACCAGCGGGGTGTTTTCTCTGGTCAAGACCACACTGTTGATGGGAGCCGATTCGCTAATCATGCCTGTGAACTCTGGCTGGAGGAAGATGGGGGCATTATCATTCTCGTCCTTCAGGTGAATCAGCAGAGTGGTGTTGCTAGCGAGACCTGCCATGTTGGTTCCCTGGATGGTAAGTCTGTACTCAGGGGTCATTTCATAGTCCAAAGCCCTTGAAGTTACAACCACACCGGAGTTTGGGTTTACATCAAATGTGCCGTCAGTGTTTCCACCTTTGATTTGGTAGAACACAGAGGACTGGCTGGTGGCTGAGATCATGGTCACAAAACTGCCGGGGAGGACCAATTCGCTGACCTCTGCAGTGAACTCCTTCTCAGTGAATCTGGGGGAGGCATTGTCCGACATGGTGACAGCGATGTGGACGGTGGCCGTGGCAGTCAGCGAGGGCGTTCCTTTGTCGGTTGCCTTCACAGCTAGTTCAAACTGGTTCTTGCTGCTTCGGTCCAGCTCCTTGGCCACAGTAACAGTGCCCAGCACCGGATCAATGGCAAATGAGTTCGCAACATTTCCTGTTCCAAAAAAAAGAACAAACAGATTTATTAATTTGGTTGCTATGGCATTGGTTTTCATTCCAGCCTGAACTGTGTGTCTCCAACATTAAAGCCAGGGTGCAATTTTAGGTTTCACCGTAAATTGAATTAACTAGTCAATGTTCGCGCCCTCAAGGAAATCGAATTAGCATAATAACAAGTTTAAGCCAGAGGTACGTTTTTTTTTTGCAGTGGATGCATCTCAATCCACTGCAACCACCGACGTCGCAGCTGAGTATATATGGAGAGTGTTTAGAGCCAGTAATAAGGGGTTAAGATACACATCTTATATCTTCCAGGGTATAGGATAGACACTTTAGAACAAACTGCCTTTAGATTTTTTAGTGGGGGGACTATCTATTGGTACATGCAGCGAATCTGTTATTCAATGCTTTTGTTTGGGCTAATAGCAGTAGAACACCCCCCTCATTCTAGACACGACCCCCTTCATTCCCTCACCCCCCAAATGGCCATGGCTCTCAAAAAGGATTCATGAAGATTGCCTAATTGTGCACACTTTCCGTTTACTCTAATGAAATTAAATGCTCATTTCCCCTCCAACACTGAAACTAATCCACAACCGATGGACATGGCCGCTCTGTGTTCTACACCAGTCCACCTCTGCTTTGAAAACCTGACTCGTTCTCCGGCAAGACACATTTCAATTAGCTTGAGTCATCTCAACTATCTGAAAAATGTACATCCTAAACAAAGAACGCAGCCAATGACTACATGCCCGACCCTCTCCCAAAACACAGCTTATTTACAGGGAAAACAATGGTGGGAAATTCAGAGGGAGCATCGGCCGAACTCCCACGTTTGGAGATCCCCTGACAAAGTCGTCAAAGTCCTCCCACTTTGTGTGAAGTATGTCATTCATGACCGAGGGTCAGTGGGCAGGGGACCTCTGGATGCCCTGCATACATTTTCCCCAGGCCCCTTGCGTTGGTAGCGCTAACTGGGCTGCTATGCATGCCTCTACCATGACCAGCCAAAGGCTAGCGAATGCTCGTATGGCTGACATGTTAAGAACGTTTCCCCTAAGTACAGATCTAGGATCAGCTTCCCCTCCTCAAATCCTAACATTAACCATTAGTGTAGAAAATGCAAAACTGACCCAAGATTAGCATCTAGGGGCAAATTAATACTACTCCTAAGAATGTAGTCTGGTGCCCCTGTGGAGCTGTTAGCCTACCTGACTCGATGCTGTAGATGATCTCTGCATTCTGTCCCTTGTCTTTGTCCAGGGCGGCGACCTGGAGGACTGCCGAGCCCAAGGCGGCCGACTCAAAGACGCGCCCGGAGTAGGGCGACCCCGCGAACCACGGCGCGTTGTCGTTGGTGTCCTCCACGTCCACGATGACGCGCACCAGGTTCCTCTTGACAGGGATGTCCTGATCACGTACCTGGGGAAGGGGGAAAGAGAGAGAAAGGCAGAGAGAGTGAGAGAGACACAGAGAAAGGAATAGGACAGAGGCGGAGAGAGAGAGAGAAAGCAATAGGACAGAGGCAGAGAGAGACAGAGAGACAGAAAGGAATAGGACAGAGGCGGAGAGAGACAGAGAGACAGAGAAAGGAATAGGACAGAGGCAGAGAGAGACAGAGAGACAGAGGAAGGAATAGGACAGAGGCAGAGAGAGACAGAGAGACAGAAAGGAATAGGACAGAGGCAGATAGAGACAGAGAAAGGAATAGGACAGAGGCAGAGAGAGACACGGAGACAGAGAAAGGAATAGGACAGAGGCAGAGAGAGACACGGAGACAGAGAAAGGAATAGGACAGAGGCAGAGAGAGACACGGAGACAGAGAAAGGAATAGGACAGAGGCAGAGAGAGACAGAGAAAGGAATAGGACAGAGGCAGAGAGAGACAGAGAAAGGAATAGGACAGAGGCGGAGAGAGACAGAGAGACAGAGGAAGGAATAGGACAGAGGCAGAGAGAGACAGAGAGACAGAGGAAGGAATAGGACAGAGGCAGAGAGAGACACGGAGACAGAGAAAGGAATAGGACAGAGGCGGAGAGAGACAGAGAGACAGAGGAAGGAATAGGACAGAGGCAGAGAGAGACAGAGAAAGGAATAGGACAGAGGCAGAGAGAGACAGAGAAAGGAATAGGACAGAGGCAGAGAGAGACAGAGAGACAGAAAGGAATAGGACAGAGGCGGAGAGAGACAGAGAAGACAGAGAAAGGAATAGGACAGAGGCAGAGAGAGACAGAGAGACAGAAAGGAATAGGACAGAGGCGGAGAGAGACACGGAGACAGAGAAAGGAATAGGACAGAGGCAGAGAGAGACAGAGAGACAGAAAGGAATAGGACAGAGGCAGAGAGAGACAGAGAGACAGAAAGGAATAGGACAGAGGCGGAGAGAGACAGAGAGACAGAGAAAGGAATAGGACAGAGGCAGAGAGAGACAGAGAGACAGAGGAAGGAATAGGACAGAGGCGGAGAGAGACACAGAGACAGAGAAAGGAATAGGACAGAGGCAGAGAGAGACAGAGAAAGGAATAGGACAGAGGCAGAGAGAGACAGAGAGACAGAGGAAGGAATAGGACAGAGGCGGAGAGAGACACGGAGACAGAGAAAGGAATAGGACAGAGGCAGAGAGAGACAGAGAGACAGAGGAAGGAATAGGACAGAGGCGGAGAGAGACACAGAGACAGAGAAAGGAATAGGACAGAGGCAGAGAGAGACAGAGAGACAGAAAGGAATAGGACAGAGGCAGAGAGAGACAGAGAGACAGAAAGGAATAGGACAGAGGCAGAGAGAGACAGAGAGACAGAGAAAGGAATAGGACAGAGGCAGAGAGAGACAGAGAGACAGAGGAAGGAATAGGACAGAGGCGGAGAGAGACAGAGAAAGGAATAGGACAGAGGCGGAGAGAGACAGAGAGACAGAGAAAGGAATAGGACAGAGACAGGGAGACAGAGAAAGGAATAGGACAGAGACAGGGAGACAGAGAAAGGAATAGGACAGAGACAGGGAGAGACACAGAGGAAGGAATAGGACAGAGGCGGAGAGAGACAGAGAAAGGAATAGGACAGAGGCAGAGAGAGACAGAGAGACAGAGGAAGGAATAGGACAGAGGCAGAGAGAGACAGAGAGACAGAAAGGAATAGGACAGAGGCAGAGAGAGACAGAGAGACAGAGAAAGGAATAGGACAGAGGCAGAGAGAGACACGGAGACAGAGAAAGGAATAGGACAGAGGCGGAGAGAGAGAGAGACAGAGGAAGGAATAGGACAGAGGCAGAGAGAGACAGAGAGACAGAGAAAGCAATGGGACAGAGGCAGAGAGAGACACGGAGACAGAAAGGAATAGGACAGAGGCGGAGAGAGACGGAGAAAGGAATAGGACAGAGGCAGAGAGAGACAGAGAAAGGAATAGGACAGAGGCAGAGAGAGACAGAGAGACAGAGAAAGGAATAGGACAGAGACAGAGAGACAGAGAAAGGAATAGGACAGAGACAGAGAGACAGAGGAAGGAATAGGACAGAGGCGGAGAGAGACACGGAGACAGAAAGGAATAGGACAGAGGCAGAGAGAGACAGAGAGACAGAGAAAGGAATAGGAGGCAGAGAGAGACAGGGAGACAGAAAGGAATAGGACAGAGGCAGAGAGAGACAGAGAGACAGAGAAAGGAATAGGACAGAGGCAGAGAGAGACAGAAAGGAATAGGACAGAGGCAGAGAGAGACAGAAAGGAATAGGACAGAGGCAGAGAGAGACAGAGAGACAGAGAAAGGAATAGGACAGAGGCAGAGAGAGACACGGAGACAGAGAAAGGAATAGGACAGAGTACAATACAATCGGAATAAAACTCTTCTTTCCCTCAACAGTAACTTCATTAAAACAACAAAAAAAACAAAGTAACTATTTTCCTTCATTTGTCTCAATTCCCAGTGATCCAAACAAGTAAACAACAAATGGGGGGAGGAATCATTTTGGATGGGTGCTGCATGGTTAGTTTCAAATGGCAAATACCAGCAAACAAACAACTAATCGACACCGGCTGACTGCCCATCTGTTGGAAGTGGAGAGTGGCTGATTGACACACACACACACACACACACACACACACACACACACACACACACACACACACACACACACACACACACACACACACACACACACACACACACACACACACACACACACACACACACACACACACACAGTGGCTGAACCGGGGAGAGTGTTCTTAAAATGCTGGTACTCTCTCAATGGAGAGGACCCAATGAAACCTGTCTCAATATAATATCAGAACACTTACTGAGACAGCTACACACAGTGGCTGAGTAGGAGTGAGTGGCCTGAAACCTCTGTGAGCCACTTTCTCCATTGAGAGAGTAACAATCAAACCTTTCTTACTGCTGACAGAACACCGCCATTCTTTTTTACCTGTAATATAACGACGTGTTTCCCGATTGGCTGGGCGGGTTTGTTCAGGGAGTACAGTGCACGTGTTCATTGTCTGAGCACCACACCCCTTTGACCTACTTTGACCAGAGCTCTAGCAAGGTCTTACAGCACACTCAGCTCAAGACGCCAGAATATTAACACACGTTATTAAATAGGTCGATTCTAGAAAATCCGTAACATCCGTACCATGACTGTGAGTGTGTGGCGCCGCATGGTCTCGTGGTCCAGCCGCTCGGCCGTGTAGAGGGCGCCGGTGCCCGGATCCAGACGGAACTTCTTCAGGCTGAAGGGGTCGGTGCTGCTCAAGAGGGTAAAGGTCAACTTGTTCTTATCGTCTTCGTCCGTGGCGCCGATCCGGAGCACCTCTGTCTCTGGCGGCGTGTCCTCGGCCACAACCACCTCGTAGCGCGGCTGGGAGAACTGAGGCCGGTGGTTGTTGGTGTCGATGACACGGATCAGCACCTGGTGGGAGGAGGGGAGAGGGATAGTGGATGTCAGTGTGGTGAATATTTGAGACGGGGTCAATCTGAGAGTAATGCATGATGATGTTGACTTTTTACTGTCTCTCAGTCATTGTTTCTCTGTCTCCATCCTTCACTCACTCTCTCTCTTTCTCCATTCCCAAAAGTGCCCTTTACATTCTCTACTTCCCTCTGTCCATCTCTCCCTCCCTCTTCCTTGCTTCCTGACTCCCTCTTCCTTGCTTCCTGACTCCCTCTTCCCCTCCCTACATCCCTTTCCGTCCATCAAGTAATGAGCAGTGTTTCGTGTAGATACAGACCACATCGATACATATAATGCCTTAATATAAATACTATCACCCAGTGGCCACTTGGCACCGCCGACAAGGAAAACAGGGTTATCCCACATTGAGTTGTTAATGCGTCCAAGTGAAGACGTGTTGCGGGAGCATTGAGGGAGTGTTGAAGAGGTGGTGAGACGGTTACAGGTGACCGCTTGATAAATGACATCAAAGTAAGCCATCCGTTTTCAGAAATGCATTTAGAAGTATATTGCCGATTCAAATGGTTCACCAACTATTTATCACACCGACAATGCGGGTTTCATAGTTCAAGGTGGAAGATTGATTATGAAGAAAACAAATCTGCTAATACATTGAGGTACACATTAATAGGGATTTCAATTTTGGGGGGGGCAAATAGAGTGCAGTCGGAAAGTATTCAGGCCCCTTGACTTTTTCCACATTTTGTTGGGTTACAGCCTTATTCTAAAATTGATTAAATATTCAGCAATCTACACACAATAGCCCATAATGACAGAGAAAAAAAACAGGTTTAAGAAATGTTTGCAAATGTATTAAAAAAATTAAAAAAAAACAGAAATACCTTATTTACATAAGTATTCAGACCCTTTGCTATGAGACTCGAAATTGAGCTCAGGTGCCTCCTGTTTCTATTCTCCTACATTCATTTCACATTTCCACAAATTTCAAAGTGTTTCCTTTCAAATGGTATCAAGAATGTGCATGTCCTGAGCTACAGGCAGTTAGATTTGGGTATGTCATATTAGGCGAAAATTGGAAAAAAAAAATGGGTCGGGTCCTTATGAGGATATGCTTATAGAATTTATGCAGCCTTTACCTCAAATTACCTTCAATTGACAAAGCAAAAACCGAAATACCTTTACATAAGTATTTCAGGCCCTTTGCTATGAGACTCTAAATTGAGCTCAGGTGCATCCTGTTTCCATTGATCATCCTTGAGATGTTTCTACAACTTGATTGGAGTCCACCTGTGGTAAATCCAATTGATTGGACAACATTTGGAAAGGCGCACACCTGTCTATATAAGGTCCCACAGTTGACAGTGCATGTCAGAGCAAAAACCAAGCCATGAGGTTGAAGGAATTGTCCTTAGAGCTCAAAGACAGGATTGTGTCGAGGCACAAATCTGGCGAAGGGTATCAAAAACATTATGCAGCATTGAAGGTCCCCATGAACACAGTAGCCTTCCTCATTGTTAAATGGAAGAAGTTTGGAATCTCCAAAACTCTTCCTAGAGCTGGTCGCCCGGCCAAACTGAGCAATTGGGGGCGAAGGGCCTTGGTCAGGGAGGTGACCAAACACCCGATGGTGACTCTGACAGAGCTACAGAGTTCCTCTGTGGAGATGGGAGAACCTTTCAGAAAGACAACCATCTCTGCAGCAATCCACCAATCAGGCTTTTATAGTAGGGTGGCCAGACAGAAGCCACTCCTCAGTAACGGCACATGACAGCTCGCTCGGAGTTTGCCAAAAGACACCTAAAGACTATCACACCATGAGAAACAAGATTCTCTGGTTTGATGAAAACAAGATTGAAGACTGGCATGAATGCCAAGCGTCACGTCTGGAGGAAACCTGACACCATCCCTACGGTGAAGCATGGTGGTGGCAGCATCATGTTGTGGGGATATTTTTCAGCGGCAGGGACTGTGAGACTAGTCAGGATCGAGGGAAAGACGAACAGAGCAAAGTACAGAGAGATCCTTGATGATGTTTTTGCTTTGTCATCATGGGGTATTGTGTGTAGGTTGATGACGGAAAAAACAAACAAAATTTAATACATTTTAGAATAAGGCTGCAACTTAACAAAATGTGGGGAAAGTCAAGGGGTCTGAATACTTTCCAAATGCACTGTAGATTTATGCACACAACATCTGATAAAAGTGCCGGTGTGTATTTCCATCACACAGCATCGTACAAATACATTTTCCATACAAAGACAGACCTTTTGCCACAATACCTCAATTGGCAATGTAGAAGTTTCCCCCCTATTTCATACAAAGCATCCCATCCCTGGTCCCTAAACTGTAAAATTCCATCGAGTCTTGTTTTATCAACATCAGCCACTCGCCTACTGGACTTCCGACAAGGGATTAGGACAAGCCCACGGAATGGCTGTGGCGGCAGCTGGCCCGGCGGGGGCTTTTCCATGGCAGAACAAAGGAAAACACAGATTAGACACCCCTGGATGCCAGCCACCAGGGGGCAGTGTCCCACATGGGAATGACACACATCCAGCTGGAACTCATATACCTGAATCCCACTATATAGGGCCAAGCCGAGCTGAGCCATACTGGGCTGGCCTGGTTGCACATCCACCATAGTCGTACGCTATAAAAGACAATGTGATAACAAAATATTTGAGGCGATACGGTTCAAATCAAATCAAAGGTCACGTGCACATATTTAGCAGATGTTATTGCGGGTGTCGCTGAAATGCTGGTGTTCTTAGCTCCAACAGGGCAGTAATATCTAACAATGCAGACACAAATCTAAAAGTAAAAGAAATACAGAATTATTAGGACGAGCGATGTCGGCGTTCAGGCCTATAGTATGAATCGTACTCAAGAGGACCGAAATAGTCAACTCTCTCACTGCCAGAACCTCAGCTCTTCCACGCCGTCAAAAATGTCCGTTGGTACCTCTTGACAGCAATGAGAGCATAGAAAACACTGCCAGCAGAGTGCAGGAGACAAATATAGCCTAATCTGACGGGTGCGATAACATTCACAATCTGTCGTGTGCTGTGGGGTTGGCAGGGCTGGCTGGGTTCACAGATACAAGCATTGGGGAGTACATATGTGTATATGTGTATCCCTCAATTTTAGGGACAAAGACCGGGGAAAACTTGACTGCTTCTTAGTAACAGGCAGACGTCAGCAGCAGAACAACCTCACATCAAGTAAAAAAAAACGAGTCGGTTTCAACATTATAGCTAACATATTTACATCATCATTGGCTCTGATCGGCCCGAGAAGACACACTATTCCCAATGTCAATCATCTCTCGTCATCTGGCATTAGCTTGCTTACAATATGTGATGCCGTCTTAGAAAATAAATAGGCCTATACATTTAGACATTGAATGAATTTTGAGTTGTGAAAGTTATTTTTAGAGAACCTCACGGCCCTGTCCAGATACTTATTGAAACTGTCCCCGGTGTGACCCTAAAGGGGTCCCCAGTGGAGTTTGTGTTATGGATCGGACCCTCTTGGCAGCCCACCAGTCTCTCTCTCTAGGCGCCTCGTTTCATGTCACGCCAGACGTCACACTGCCTAAGGTCCCCGCGCTCACACACACACAAACACCCCACCAATGCGACTTGAGCCCCTATACAATGCGTTTCAATCTGGACGGTGGCAGATAGCGCAGCGAGTAAAAGGAGGGACCTTCGCAAGCGGCTGGGCCTGGGAAAAAGCTATAGATAAAGAACCCAGACGAGTGTCCGCTCAACCGTCCACCATCTGAGTCTACAGGAGGAGGGAGGGGGGGACCAGACAGAGCAAAAGACGAATGTCCACTATCATCCATCCATCTGTCTATTTTTGAAAAACACACATTCAGGGAGGAAAACATATAGCCTCTTCAAGACACTTCAAAGGGGCAGTACCCCCGAATCTGAATGATGCAGTGTGACTGGCGGTTGAAAAGACGGCAAAGGAGAGATGTTTCTCTCTCTCGATACCTTCCTGGGGGACTCAAGGCAACGAGATTGGGACTGAGACGGCGAATGGAGATATGACAGATTGAAGGATGAAGAGAAAGATATACAGTTGAAGTCGGAAGATTACATAAACCTTAGCCAAATGCATTTAAACTCAGTTTTTCACAATTCCTGCCGTTTAATCCTAGTAAATATTCCTTGCCTTCGGTCAGTTAGGATCACCACTTTATGTTTTATGTTAAGAATGTGAAATGTCAGAATAATAGCAGAGAGAATGTTTTATTTCAGCTTTTATTTCTGTCATCACATTCCCAGTGGGTCAGAAGTTTACATACTCAATTAGTATTTGGTAGCATTGCCTTTAAATTGTTTAACTTGAGTCAAATGTTTCAGGTAGACATCCACAAGCTTCCCACAATAAGTTGGATGAATTTTGGCCCATTCCTCCTGACAGAGCTCGTGTAACTGACTCAGGTTTGTAGGCCTCCTTGCTCGCACACGCATTTTCAGTTCTGCCCACACATTTTTTATGGGATTGAGGTCAGGGCTTTGTGACGGTCAATCAAATACTTAGACTTTGTTGTCCTTAAGCCATTTTGCCACAACTTTAGAAGTATGTTGGAGGTAATTGTCCATTTGGAAGACCCATTTGCGACCAGGCTATAACTTCCTGACTGATGTCTTGAGATGTTGCTTCAATATATCCACATCATATTCTTTCCTCAATATGTCATCCATTTTGTGAAGTGCACCAGTCCCTCCTGCAGCAAAGCACCGCCACAACATGATGCTGCCACCCCCATGCTTCACGGTTGAGATGGTGTTCTTCAGCTTGTAAGCCTCCCCCTTTTTCCTCCAAACATAATGATGGTCATTATGGCCAAAAAGTTATATTTTTGTGTCATCAGACCAGAGGAATTGTACTAAAAGTACGATCTTTGTCCCCATGTGCAGTTGCAAACCGTAGTCTGTTTTTTATGCTAGTTTTGGAGCAGTGGCTTCTTCCTTGCTGAGCGGCCTTTCAGGTTATGTCGATATAGAACTCGATTTACTGTGGATATAGATACTATGGTACCTTTTTCATTCAGCATCTTCACAAAGTCCTTTGCTGTTTTTTTGGGATTCATTTGCGCTTATCGCACCAAAGTATGTTCATCTCTAGGAGACAGAACGCGTCTCCTTCCTGAGCGGTATGACAGCTGCGTGGTCCCATGGTGTTTATACTCGCGTACAATTGTTTGTACAGATGAACGTGGCACCTTCAGGCGTTTAGAAATTGCTCCCAAGGATGAACCAGACTTGTGGAGGTCTGGTTCTTGGCTGATTTCTAAAAGAGGCACCGAGTTCGAAGGTAGGCCTTGAAATACATCCACGGGTACACATCTAATTGACTCAAATTATGTCAATTAGCCCATCAGAAGCTTCCAAAGCCATGACATTATTTTCTGGAATTTTCCAAGCTGTTTAAAGTCACAGTCATCTTAGTGTATGTAAACATCTGACCCACTGGAATTGTGATACAGTGAGTTATAAGTAAAATAATTTGTCTGTAAACAATTGTTGTAAAAATTACTTGTGTCATGCACAAAGTAGATGTCCTAACCGACTTGCCAAAACTATATTTTTTTAACAGGAAATGTGTGGAGTGGTTGAAAAACATGTTTTAATGACTCCAACCAAAGTGTATGTAAACGTCTGAATTCAACTGTAGAAAGGGAGAGAGAGTTTTTGAAAGGGAGAAAACGGCTGTGAGGAGAGCCCGAATCACGATGAGCAAGAGAGAAAGAGAGAAAGAAAGATAAATACATAATAACTCAAATATGAAGAAAGAGGTGAACAGATGGCTCCAAGAGAACAAACACCGAGAGGGGAACACGGACAGCAACAGTGAGAGAGAAAGTGAGGGATGAGACAGACAGAGGATATATATGGAAAGTGAAAGAGAGAGAAAGATGGGAAAATTATGGACAGAACGGCCTGAAACACTACTGCAGAGCAGGAGGATGGCATGGGGGGCTGGCAAGGAGGCAGGGGAAAGGAATGGAAGGGGGTGGCCTGCCTGGCTGGCACCGCTCCCTGCCGATGAGGTGCCCAGGATGGAATGTTGCTCCGCCCCTGCCTCGGATCAGCTGACCACAGACCAGACCAGACCAGACAGTTTGGTAGGTAGGTACAGGCAGGCAGACAGGAAAGAGAGAGAAGACAGACAGATTCCCACATGACAGAACACCACACATAAACACTTTACTTCACTATGGTGCCACTTGGCCAGTCAGAGAGCTAGGAACAAGTCAGCTGGAACAAGCATATAAGCCTAGGTCAACCGCACAACAAACAACACCACGAGCGAGAGCCAGCCAGCAACTTCCGAGAGGGACAGAAAGGTAAAATGGTGCCAGATAAGAAAGAGAGAGTGAGATCCCACCTCCCCCACACAGACCTCTAATGCAGACCCGTGCGTGGCGTTCAACATGGTACACGTGAGGCAGAAAAACGGCACCGCCCTCAGCGGGCACCATGTCCGTGTAAGGCGGGCTATGATGCCCCCCTGCCAGGAGGCAGGTTTTTGGGTCCGGGATGTTGGCATGGTCCAACCTGTAGCGACATGCCTCTCAAAATAGGATTAAAACTGCACACAGCCAACGTAGGTTCAGTGTTTCTTGTTTAGGCTTTATTCTCCCTCAACAGAATAAAGAAGAATAATGATCTGTGCATGGTGGGACTGAGAGGGAGGGAGAACCTCGAATTTGGAAGGGAACAGAGAGGGAGAGAGAAAGGGAATGGAAAGCGGGAAAGAGTGAGAGATGGATAGACTGACAGAAACAGAAAGGGAGAGAGCAAAAGAAAGAAAGAGGGAGAAAACAAACAAACACATTCCTTGGAGAGAGGAAGAAGGGAGGAGAGAGGAAGAAAGAAAGAAAATAGGCCAGCTAGTCTGGCAGAGGCAGACACCACAAAGTGAAACTTTGTGTGTGTGTGTGTGTGTGTGTGTGTTCCGTTTCGACTAAACCAACGGCATACTCCCGGCCACAGGCTAAACAGCACACCTCCCGTCACAGAAAATAAAGTACCCAAAACATCCCTTTGTATATTTCATTTGTTGTTTGGCGTGTTCTGTTTTTTTCCTTCCACTCGGTTTACAAGCAACTTCACAAAAGTAAGTCTTATTTGGGGGTTATCCACAAAGTCAATTACTCTGTCATCTCCATTGACTCATCGCCCATCTTTAAAAAGCTGAAACAGAATATTGAACTTAAGTAAAGCAGACAAATCCTGGGGGACAATGTATTTCAAAATCCCTTCTAAAGATTAAACAAAACGGAAAACTGATTATCTTACATAATTTAAATCAACAGAGCTTGTGACAGATACATGTTTTTCTGTTGGTCCAGTGTGGCCTAGATTCACTCCTCTCTCGCTACCTGTCTGTTGTGTGTGAGTACAATGGCAAAAGTGTTGACGGGCACAGATACTTTGTTTCTGCTACGAATATGAGCAGACGGAGAGCGAATAGTTGTCAAAACTACAAAAAACATGTGAACGTCCAATTGACCCGATTCATATTCTGTATGCTCTCTCTCTCTCTCTCTCTTTCTCTCTCCACACACAGACCCCCCCCTCCCCCCCACACACACACACAACCCGTATTCCCTGTATGTGTGCTCACCAGCGGCCTGCCACTGATTTTCTCTGATGTCTAACTAAGAGGGTTCGGCTCTACAAAGGCCTTCACACACACCCCTCGCGGTAACGAGGGGTGACTTGAAAAAACGGGGCGCCCTCGAGCCTTTGAACACTGTCAGCGCGTGACTAACTGTGTTATGTCATTTCCCCCCTTTGTATCGCCGCCCAACTGGTCAAAAACACGACTGCGTCACAAATGCAACCCTTTTTCCTATAAAAAATGCACTACTTTTGACCAGAGCCCTGTGGACTATGCACTGCATAGGGAATAGGGTGCCATTTGAGACTCACTCCCTCTCTGGCCGAGGAAAGAACTGATCAGGGAATCAGCGATACCTGATATTTCCTCCGACGTGTCTTCTAAACTTGACTAAATGTGATTAATAAGTGACTGTATGGACTGGGACAGAGGGAAATGGAGGAGGTGTCTGCTGAAGTCAATTCTCCTCGAAGAGCATAAGGAGTGTGTGTGGGTGTGCATATGTAAGCATGTACAGTACCAGTCAAAAGTTACATACCTACTCATTCAAGGGTTTCTTTATTTTTTACTATTTTCCACCATTGTAGAACAATAGCGAAGACATCAAAAAATATAAAATAACATATGGAATCATGTAGTAACTCAAAGGAGTGTTAAACAAATCAAAAAAAGAAGCCACCCTTTGCACACTCTTGGCATTCTCTCAACCAGCTTGAGGTAGTAACCTGGAATGCATTTCAATTAACAGGTGTGCCTTGTCAAAAGTTAATTTGTGGAATTTCTTTCCTTCTTAATGCATTTGAGCCAATCAGATGTGTTGTGAAAAGGTCGAGGTGGTATACAGAAGATAGCCCTATTTGGTAAAAGACCAAGTCCATATTATGGCAAGAACAGCTCAAATATGCAAAGAGAAATGACAGTTCATCATTACTTTATGACATGGTTAGTCAATGCAGAAAATGTCAAGAACTAAGAAAGTTTCTTCAAACTCAGTTGCGAAAACCATCAAGCGCTATGATGAAACTGGCTCTCATGAGGACCGCCACAGGAAAGCAAGACCCAGAGTTACCTCTGCTGCAGAGGATACGTTCATTAGAATTACCATCCTCAGAAATTGCAGCCCAAATAAATGCTTCACAGAATTCAAGTAACAGGCACATTTCAACATCAACTGTTCAGAGGAGACTGCATGAATCAGGCCTTCATGGTCGAATTGCTGCAAAGAAACCACATCTAAAGGACACCAATAATAAGAAGAGACTTGCTTGGGCCAAGAAACACAAGCAATGGACATTAGAGCAGTGGAAATCTGTCCTTTGGTCTGATGAGTCAGAATGAGATTTTTGGTTCCAAAAGCTGTGTCTTTGTGAGACACAGAGTAGGTGAACGGATGATCTCCGCATGTGTGGTTCCCACCGTGAAGCATGTAGGAGGAGGTGTGAGGGTGTGGGGGTGCTATGCTGGTGACACTGTTAGTGATTTATTTAGGATTTAGGGCAAACTTAACCAGCATGGCTACCACAGCATTCTGCAGCGATACGACATCCCATCTGGTTTGCGCTTAGTGGGACTATCATTTATTTTTTAACAGGACAATGACCCAACACACCTCCAGGCTGTGTAAGGGCTATTTTACCAAGAAGGAGAGTGATGGAGTGCTGCATCAGATGACCTGGCCTCCACAATCACTTGACCTCCATCCGATTGAGATGGTTTGGGATGAGTTGAACCGCAGAGTGAAGGAAAAGCAGCCAACAAGTGCTCAGCATATGTGGGAACCAATTCAAGACTGTTGGAAAAGCATTCCAAGTGAAGCTGGTTGAGAAAATGCTAAAAGTGTGCAATGATGTCATCAAGGTAAAGGGTGTCTACTTTGAAAAATCTAAAATCTAAAATATATTTCATTTGTTTAACACTTTTTTGGTTACTACATGATTCCATATTTGTTATTTTATAGTTGTGATGTCTTCACTATTATACTACAATGTAGTAAATAGTAAAAATAAAGAAAAACCCTGGAAAGAGTAGGTGTGTCTAAACTTTTGACTGGTACTGTGTGTGTGTGTGTGTGTGTGTGTGTGTGTACATATGCAAGCATGTATGTAGTTGTATCTGTGTGCGCGCGCAAGCATGTATGTAGTTGTATCTGTGTGCGCATTTGCCTGTGTGTGTGTGTCTCTCTCCCTCTCCACACGACAATAGGGTGCTCTGTGACGAATCTGAAGCCTCCATTTAGCCGACGCTTCCGTCAGCGGGCTGTGGAAAACACCGCCGCCCGCCTCGCCGCCCCTACCCAGCAGGCTGGCAGGGGCTCGGTGGAGCACAGGGCCACATGATAAAAGGCCCTATTCACAGGCAGAGACAACAAGTAGAGTTGTTGCTTTTTTCATACACAACGGATCTCTGAATGCTTTTGAGAAGAGGCACAGAACACTTTGAATTTTTCCGGAGTTCCATACGCCTGAGACAGTGACTATGGATATGGATAGGGACCTGGGTTGAAATAGTGTTTGTTTTCATTCAAATACTTTTATTGAGCCTGCCTGGTGCAACGGAACGAATAGGATAGTCCCAAAAGAGCAAACCTGTCACCAGGCAGGCACAATGAAACACTTTGAAAGTAAACAAATACTGTTTGAAACCTGGTCTGGACGGGAAACAGAAAGGCCAACATGTTAACAATTTCACTTTTAACATATATCACATAATAGCAATATCATTATGAATCTGCCATGAGTTGGAGGTGACTAATTGCGGATTTTTATAAAACCCTTACAGCTCTGTCCGCATCTAACCTCAAGAGAATGTTAATCTCTGGATAAAAGAATGTGGTGTGGACCTGCACTTTTCTTTAGCCTTTTCAGGAGAACTCAATGCACTTTCATGTCTCCCGAAAGAGAGAGAAAGAGAGAGAGAAAGAGAGAGAAAGAGAAAGAGAGAGAGAAGGATCAGCGAGGGGTAAGGAGGGGTGTAACTGCAGACACGGGTCTGTGGAATGCACACTTTTTAAAAAGCGCCTGGCTAGACAGGCACCGTTCCTCCCGACCTCTCTTTCTTCCTCCCTCGCTCCTCAGCCCTTCAGGAATGAGACAATGGAAGAATCCCGGAGCTGGTCTGCCAAGAAAGCGTTCTGAACACTCCTGGCCGGTGTCCCAAATGGAACCTTGTTCCCTATAAAGTGCACTATACAGTGAATAGTATTCCATTCGGGACGGTAGAGGTGGACAGAGAGAAGAAGGAATGTCCGCCAAGCACATGGTATGACGTTAGGGGCAAAGATTGGAAAAGCGAGCACCTGGAGTACACCCGGTGAGGTGTTGACCCACCCGCGAGTCTAATCAAAAACAGGAGATGGATGGGCGCACGGAATTTCTGACCTCACTCAAGACCCACCTCCTTGCTTTACCCCCTCGTCTGTCTGTCTGTCTGTCTGTCTGTCTGTCTGTCTGTGTTTCCAGAAAATAGATTCTGGAAACACAGACAGACAGACAGACAGACAGAAGGGAAGCCACTATGCACTATTTAAGGGAGAATAAAGCCATGAAAACACAAGCATCCAAAACGACAGAATGCAATGGGAACCCTCATGCAAACTTAGCTCTACCATTTCATTTCAGTAATGTTTCCATAATACTTTCCTCCCGAAAACACACAAAAATAAATCCTCTTTTTGTCCATAGTGACAAGCCTTGCAATGATCTGTAACAGGCAAAACCATCCAAACCTCTGGACACGCCACAGGAACTCTCCGTCTCAAGCAGACCCAACATCTCATTCCCATGAATGTTTTCACAATCTATCCCTTTTCCATCCCACCTCATAGGATCCGTGACAAACTCTACCGCCATCAACAAACGTTCCAATTACCCGGGTGCTGACGAATCGGGTGCCGTCCGTTGCCTCCACTGTCAGGTTGTAATTGGATTTCTGCTCGGCGTCGAGGGGCCTCGCCACGATCAGGGTCCCACTGGCCTTGCCCACGTCAAAGCGGCTGTCGTAGTTCCCACCTGGTGGAAACGATGGAGGGGAAGGGTTAGGGCGGGGCGAACAATTAAAATGGACAGGAAAAGAGTGGGGCTGATCATCAAATGTTTAAACGATGACGCAGCACTGGAGCTAGGTAAGCTAACAGTGACATACGGTTCAGGTTTGGCCGTGGCGTAATTCTAGAGGCCCTTATTCATCAACTGTGTGTAATCCATGCATAATAATGTGTATATTATCCGTACGGTTGCTTATATCAATATAATAAGCAACACAATCCCTATTGTTGATACATACAGAAGCGCTATGCATCAACAATGTGAATACGTTTCCCGGTGGTTATGTTAACTTTCCAGGCTCATTAGGGAACCATACGTGCAAGTGGTACGATGTGTATACATCAAGCATATACCGTTAGCTGCATGTGGCAATAGATTCCACAAATGAAACACATACAATAATGGAGCCGTATGCCCATGTACATGTGCGGTATATGTGTTTATGTAAACCGGTTGTCACGCGATCACAAGAACGACGGAAACGATGCACAAGTTCAACCACGGGCACGTGACAGCACAACTGGGTTCAAACACTATTCGTAATCATTCAAATACTTTTGAGCGTTTGCTCTCGCCTGCACGGAGCGTCAGATGGGCGGGGTTTGCGCTGCTGGGACTACCCCATTGGACTATTAAGCCAGGCAAGCTCAGACACGCACAGCTAATGTAGTTTAAACAATTCCAAATAGTATTTGAACCCAGGTCTGCGTGACAGACATCAGTCAACGACCTCTTAATACAACCAATGGTATTAGAGAGATCACTTAATACAGCCAATGACAGTAGAGAGATCCCATTACGGCAGATCTACCTTCCGCTGTACAGTTGAGGTCGCAAGCCATCTGAACGATGTAAAAGACTTCCTCTATGTCTCCTTCTGGACAAACCAAATCCAGTAAGAGAGAGAGAGACATTCCCAAAGGAGAAAAGAAGAGAAGCAGAGAAGCAGAGAACATAGAAAAAAGAGAGAGAGAGAGGTGTCAGTCAAACGTTGGTTAGAAGAAGGGGAGGGGGAGAAGTACATCCAGGAAATGTCAGGAAGAGTTTATGCAGCAGAGATGTTAACAGTCACGGTGCAAAGAGGTCCCCATTAGAGATTCCATTATTACAGCAAGAAAGGAGAAAAAAAAACTGTGTATAGGTTTGTAGGTTTTGGGGTTTGTAGGCTACACACTCACATTCGCTTGCTAGGGTTAGTGCTAAGAAGAATGCTACAAGAATCTATGCCGAGGATGTCTTCCCTTGACTATAAAACTAGATGAATCTCCTTCTAGAATGCACTCAACTTAAACAAACACACACCCTTGCGCGTATGCACAGACCCACCCACACACAACCTAAAACAAAACCCCTGCGCCCACTCGTCAAGGCTTCACCTGTGATTTCGAACCAGACGGGCGTGTCCGACGTCTCCGTGGTGATGACCCCCACCATGTGCGCCACGGGGTCATTCTCCATCACCGAGAAGAAGAAGGGGGGCTCCTCGAAGGCCAGGGGGCGCGCGCCGGCCGCCACCTCTGGCTTGGGGATCCACTCGATGTGCAGCCGGCAGGTGGACGACTTCTGGGGGCGTCCGTTGTCCACCGCTTTGATCTGATAGAGGGAATGAATTGATTTGAATTGATTTGGGTAACAAAATCATACAACAAGATGCATTGGACTCCCAGGGGAGAACACTTAAAAGCATGAGGCAGAGGGGGGGCAGGGGGAGAGAGAGAGAAATAGTGAGAGACAGAGACAAATAGGGAAAGGGGGTCAAAGAACGGTCAGCCAGCCCACATGGGGATAAACAACAGCAGAGCAGAACACCTGTTACCATGGCGTTCCCCGTTAAACAGATGTCGGTGGAGCTTATTGTGTCATGTGAGATAAATCTATCACAGGCAACATTGGCCCAAAAGTACTACGACGTAAAAAAAAATACTGTCACTATCCTAAGCATCAAAAAGGTTATCAACAAATGCAATTTGGCAGGTACATTGGAAATGGAAAAGTAAATGATTTGTCAAGTAATTCTCTAAAACACTGGCTCTGGTTTAAAGATGTCATTTTAACTCAGAATGTACATTGACATTCCTTTTAAAGGCTAAATAGAATCCTAAGAGACTTCTCCCCAACTATACAGAACAAAAATATAAAGCGCAACATGTAAAGTTTCATGAGCTGAAATAAAAAGATCTTTAAAAAATTCCATATGCACCAAAAGCTTATTTCTCTCAAATATTGTGCACACATCATCCCCACAGTTTTTATTTATTTACTTTTCTGCTCTTTTGCACACCAATATCTCCTGTACATGATCATCTGATCATTTATCACTCCAGTGTTAATCTGCAATATTGTAATTATTCGCCTACCTCCTCATGCATTTTGCACACATTGTATATAGACTCCCCTTTTTTTTCTACTGTGTTATTGACTTGTTAATTGTTTACTCCATGTGTAACTCTGTGTTGTCTGTTCACACTGCTATGCTTTATCTTGGCCAGGTCGCAGTTGCAAATGAGAACTTGTTCTCAACTAGCCTACCTGGTTAAATAAAGGTGAAATAAAAAATAAAAAAACATTTGTTTACATCCCTGTTAGTGAGCATTTTTCTTTTGCCAAGATAATCCATCCACCTGACAGGTGTGGCATATCAAGGAGCTGATTAAACAGCATGATCATTACACAGATGCATCTTGCGCTGGGTCCAATAAAAGGCCACTCTTAAATGTGCAGTTTTGTCACACAACACAATGTCACAGATGTCTACATTTTGAGGGAGCTAGCAATTTGCATGCTGACTGCAGAGCTTTTGCCAGAGAAGTTAATGTTCAATTCTCTACCATAAGCCGCCTCCAACGTCATTTTAGAGAATTTAGCAGTACGTCCAACGGGCCTCACAACCGCAGACCACGTGTAACCACGTCAGCTCATGACCTCCACATCCGGCTTCGTCACCTGAGAGATCATCTGAGACCAGCCACCCATCTGATGAAACTGTCTGTAATAAAGCCCCTTTGTGGGGGAAAACTCATTCTGATTGGCAGGGCCTGGCTCCCCAGTGGGTTGGCCTGGCTCCCAAGTGTGTGGGCCTGGCTCCCAAGTGAGTGGGCCTATGCCCTCCCATGGTTACACCCCTGCCCAATAATGTGAAATCCATAGATTAGGGCCTAGTGAATGCATTTCAATGGACTAATTTCTTTATATGAACTGTTAACTCAGTAAAACGTTTATATGTTGTTCAGTATAAAATGTGGAGGAATTTCCTCACGAAAAATCCAGAGTATACAAACTACGAATCCAAATGCGCTAGGCTACTCACGGTGAGGATGTCATACTCCCCGGCAGAGGAGAACTTCTTGGACGACACCAGACCCGTCTTTGGCTCGATGAAGAACTTCCCATGCTCATCTCCCTCCTCGATGGAATACGAGATCTCAGAGTTGGCCCCCTCGTCGCGGTCCGAGGCGATCACCCGGTACACAGGATCCCGCTTCAGCGCCCGGTCCTTTTCTGGTTTCTCCCGTTCCGGAAGCTTGATCTTGTAGATCTTCTCCAGGAACTGTGGCCGGTTGTCGTTCTCGTCCAGGACTTTGACGATGACGCGGACCGTGGTGGATTTGGCGGGAACCCCGTGGTCGGTGACGGTGATCTATGGGAAGAGTTGGGGGGAAAACATGGAATTAGAATGGGAGTGTGGGAACTATGTTGACTGCGACTTTAATACGATTGGAGAAAAAAAAAATAGGGGAAAATATGGAAATAGAGGGAAAAGAGGGAAACTCAAAGCTGTCAACTTATTTCTGTGAATTAAGTGTTAAGGCCAACAGTCAATAGTAGAATGTCACCACATTTCACATTCTGACGTTGTGTCCCACATACTCATGTAACGTTGGGAAGATTTGTCACGTAAACATTTCCAATTTAAGCAATGTTCGAAACCAGTTTAGCGAAACAATGCATATAGTGCAGAGGAAAGGGGGGGGGGACCAGGCAATAACGGAGTATGTGTAAGCAGTAAGCATCTCTTGAATATGTAATGACAGGAGCTCTACCGTTTTGATTGAGGACGTTCCTTATTCAAAGGCCTTGAATTAATATAAGAGAGCGGAGGTAAAAAAAAGTAAAACTCGCTTTCTTCTCCCCTTCTCTCACCCCCCCCCGCCAAAATTGAAGCAATTCCTCCCTGAGATTAGCGAGTCATCTTATTCAAAGACCCACGCTGTGCTTCCGGGAACCAATATGCAAAGGGAACAGGCTGTTTATTCACTCGCTCGCTTATTGAAATGAATTCTTCTCTTACCTTCTTTCTTTCCCTTTCAGCCGTTCGTTTTTTTTTTTACCGGTGAATGGATTCAATGAATGCGAGAGGCAAGTCACAGTTTTGCCTTTCTCTCTGAGACAAGCGCAACAAGACGGTCCAAAAGACCACACTCGCTTTGCTTTTTCTGCCGCAGAGGAATGAGACTCGTCGTTTGGGAGATGTAGCAGACCCCGTCTCCTTGGTGAGCAATGTCTCCTTAGTGCTCCAAAAACTGCATATTCTGTTAAATGGGTTTACTTGATACATGTATCACCATCCAACCAGGCACAAGAAGGACAAACTGCTTTTCATCTATTTGGATGTTTCCTTCCTCACAGTGATATAACTATTAGGTATCATACTCCATCCAGCCTGGTCCCAAATCAGTTTGTGAAGTCTTGCCAACTCCTATGGTAATTGTCATGTGGCACAAACTGATCAGAGACCAGGCAATGACAACAACAAAAACACACCAGTGGCATGATGTGTTCACCCCTTTGGAAAGCCAAGGGAGAAACAATTGTTTGAAAAATAGTTCCAAAATAATAATGAAACCCTCCAGCCTACAAATTGCCGGAGGGACATAAGTTAGTTTTAACAGTAGTTTTAACACTTGGTAGTTGGAACCCCCAGCTGTTTAAACACTTTGTTAATTTGGCCTGGCTTAATATCTGAATGATGTCTAATCTTTCAAATGAAATGCACAGCCGAGACAGCTTAAAGTACTCAGTCAGCAATAAGCTTAGCTGACCCAAACAAAACACAACACTTAAACATTCTGACTAACTGGGAAACTGAACTGGGGTTTTGTCTATCTCAAAGTGTCAGAAGTAAAAATAGAGAGCTGAACAACAGTCATTTAAAACCATCTGCTGGGCGCTACAGCAAAATCACTTTGGGGGGGGGGTTGGTGGTCACACTCTATTTGGCACTAGCAGCGACGATTAAGTGGCATAATGTGTTTGTTTCCCCACGCCTAGTCAGTCCAAGGCAGTCCGAGCTATTTGCCCGAACAAAATTAATGAAATAGGACGACGAGGACCATTCGAGTTCGAGGCGGCATGCACCTCTCGGGAGCAGTGTTGCCGGTGCGTTGGCCCGTATTCTCATATTCTGTAATGAACATTGCCATTACGAGCAGATGAGTTCATTTGGCCCCGTTTCTGATTATATTTTACATGAGTCCTAAATGGTGCCCTACATCTAAGTAGTGCACTACTTTTAACCAGAGCCCTAGGTGTCCTGTTCAAAAGTAGTGCACTATACAGGGAATAGAGTGCCATTGTGTACACACTTTGTCCACCGTTGCCGGTTCCCTTTGTGAAATCAAAGCAGTGGATTGAAAAAAGCTGAAGACGAGGACCCGGCTAACGTTAACAGGTGAACTCTGCTGTATGTGTGATGTGTCCCAAATGGTATCCTATTCCCGATATAGTGCACTTCCTTCGACCAGGGGCCCACAGGCCTCCGGTCAAAAGTAGTGCATTAAATAGGGAATGGGGAGGCCATTTGGGACGCAGCCTGAATGGTAATTATGCCGAGCGACTGGAGAGACAAGACGGGAGCATCAATTACAAAGACAAACTGAACTCTGTGATACCGTACAGGGCACAGAGGGTTAACTGCCTTTTTCAGAGGCAGAACAACAGATTTTTACCTTGTCAGAGGGAGAGAGAGAGGGAGTTTGTGTGTGTGTGTGTGTGTGTGTGTGTGTGTGTGTGTGAGTGAGAGTGAGAGTGAGAGTGTACATGCGTGCGCTTCCCAAGCCCTGCAAGACAGTTGCTCATCGGCACATCCTACTCTTTCAAAACAACGTCTTTACCAGAGGCCAGTCTCTGTGTCTGTCAGACAGACAGTCACAACAACGTCAAGACAGTGTCGCAATGGTTCTCAGGCTTTTCGTAAGCAAATGTTTACGCTTGGCACGCACTGTTGCACCTCTGCGACAAACCCCTGGTCAAATGGGGGGCAACTCTCAAGTCTGATTTTAGTGAAACGTTAGTGCCTAGACACACAGGCATTAATCATGGAAGTGGCTGAGACTATAGGAACTTGTGAAGTTGGTGTATAGATAGGCCTATGATCAGAACATTCAACTTGCCTCTCTTTCAGGTCTGGGCGAGCATATCTAACATATCTCCTTTGTAGTTTCCTCTCACTCTCCCTCCCTGTTCTCACGCCCGTCACCCTGCCGCTGAAGCCGACACACACTCACCAAGATAAGCCTGCCGTTTGCTCACTCAGAGACCTCCCCCACTCCCACTGCCAGTGGCACTCACACACATACACACTGGCATGTGCACACATGCACAGACGCAAGCACGTACACACACACACACCACCACCTACCAACCCTCACCTCATCATAAACCCCTCCCCCATCCACCCCCCCACCATCCACTCCAACTCCCCTTACGGCATCTGGTGCAAACAAGGCCTGCACAGTCAGCCAGCCCCCGACCCCCGCTTCCCTTGATCCAAATGTTCTGAAGTCGCTATGGTTACCAGCCAGACTCTGCTAGGAGGCCAGGCTAGGAGCAAAGGTCTTCGTCCCAAAAGGCACCCTATGGGTCTTAGTCAAAAGAAGTGCACTACATAGGGAATAGGGTGCCATTTGAGACAAAAGGCGTCACCGTAGCTCTGTTACCACTTACCCACATCTAAAGTATTTAGGTCAAAAGGTACTTGCGTCAAATTGCTTTTTTTCCCTTTAAAAAAATCTAAATCTTTCGCTCCCGTGGAGCAGTAGATCAAATGAAAGCTGTAATGTTATTATATAAATCATTCATTATAACTACAACAAAAATACATAAAGACACATACATATACACACAGCTGAAGTCAGAAGTTTACATACACCTTAGCCAAATACATTTTAACCTAGTTTTTCACAATTCCTGACATTTAATCCTTTGTAAAAAATCTTTTTCAAAAACCCTGTCTTAGGTCAGTTAGGATCACCACTTTATTTTAAGAATGTGAAATGTCAAAATAATAATAGAGAGAATGATTTATTTCAACTTTTATTTCTTGCATCACATTCCCAGTGGGTAAGCAGTTTACATGTACGCAATTAGTATTTGATAGCATTACCTTTAAATTGTTTAATTTGGGTCAAATGTTTCAGGTAGCCTTCCGCAAGCTTCCCACAATAAGTTGGGTGAATTTTGGCTCATTCTTCCTGACAGAGCTGGTGTAACTGAGTCAGGTTTATACGCCTCCTTGCTCGCACACGCTTTCAGTTTTGCCTACACATTTTCTATGGGACTGAGGTCAGGGTTTTGTGACGGCCACTCCAATACCTTGACTTTTTTTGTCCTTAAGCCATTTTGCCACAACTTTAGAAGTATGTTGGGGGTCATTGTCCATTTGGAAGACCCATTTGCAACTAAGCTTTAACTTCCTGACTGATGTCTTGAGATGTTGCTTCAATATATCCACATAATTTCCCTTCCTCAAGATGCCATCTGTTTTGTGAAGTGCTCCAGACCCTCCTGCAGCAAAGCACCCTCACAACTTGATACTACCACCCCCATGCTTCACGGTTGGGATGGTGTTCTTCGGCTTGCAAGCCTCCCCCTTTTCCTCCAAACATAACAATGGTCGGTTCTATTTTTGTTTCGTCAGACCAGAGGACATTTCTCCAAAAAGTACGATCTTTGTACACATGTGCAGTTGCAAACTGTAGTCTGGCTTTTTTATGGCGGTTGTGGAGCAGTGGCTTCTTCCTTGCTGAGCGGCCTTTCAGGTTCTGTCGATATAGGACTCTTTACTATGGACAAAGATACTTTTGTACCGGTTTCCTCCAGCATCGTCACAAGGTCCTTTGCTGTTGTTCTGGATACACCAAAGTACGTTCATCTCTAGGAGACAGAACGCGTCTCCTTCCTGAGGGGTGTGACAGCTGCGTGGTCGCATGGTGTTTATACTTGCGTACAATTGTTTGTACAGATGAACGTGGTACCTTCAGGCGTTTGAAAATTGCTCCCAAGGATGAACTAGACTTGTGGGGGTCTACAATTTTTTTTTTGAGGTCTTGGCTGATTTCTTTTGATTTTCCCATGACGTCAAGCAAAGAGGCACTGAGTTTGAAGGTAGGCCTTGAAATACATCCACAGGTACACCTCTAATTGATGCAAATGATGTCAATTGGCCTATCAGAAGCTTCTAAAGCCATGACATTATTTCATGGAATTTTCCAAGCTATTTAAAGACAACTTCTGACCCACTGGAATTGCGATACAGTGAATTATAAGTGAAATAATCTGTCTGTCAAGAATTGTTGGAAAAT
Organism: Oncorhynchus keta; assembly: GCF_023373465.1. NCBI lineage: Eukaryota > Metazoa > Chordata > Actinopteri > Salmoniformes > Salmonidae > Oncorhynchus > Oncorhynchus keta. The sequence continues at coordinate 6,622,626 of NC_068436.1, read as the reverse complement.
TTACCTGTGCCATGCACAAAGTAGATGTCCTGACAGACTTGCCAAAGCTATAGTTTGTTAATGAGAAATTTGTGGAGTGGTTGAAAAACTAGTTTTAATGACTCTGTTACGTTCCAGTTTCTGTGTTGTGGGTTTGTATGTGTTTGTGTGTACTTCAGGAAATGACTTCCTGAAGTCCAAAGCAGCCGATTGGTCGGCTCCAGTGCAGATTGGAGCTCTGACCCCGCCCTCTCGTCAGGAGAACAGCTGTTTTCAATTACCGACTCATTCTGCAGATTTAAAAGCCAGAGTTAATTTGTTAGGAGAGAGCTTCTTGGTATGTATGAATTTTTGTAAAGTATTTTGTAGCTGGTCCTGACGTTTGTGTATGCCATAGGACTGTGTTTTTGATTAGTGAAATTGTTCACTCTAAGTTTGTATTATTCTGTTTCATTTGTTCCCAGGGGGGGAAGGGGCAGGCACCTTGGGAGCGCTTAGGCAAGAGGCCTGCCCATAGTATATACTATGTCTATGCACACTAGGTAAAACCTGGGCGGACCATCCCCTGTATTTTGGTTAGTGCGCCAGGTGGTGCTAGTTAGGTAAGTTGTGGGTAGGTAGGAGAGGGGGCTCATTAACTTTTACTTTCTTTGCTTTGGTTCCATCTAGCCCCTTTTCCCAAAAATACCATATGAAGGAAATAAATTCCCAGTAAACATGAATATCTTCTGCCTCTGTCATCGTTACTCGCACGTGCAGTCACATACCTTTTCACTCCACGGGGAGTTGCGTGTAGCGGGGTGTTGCGTTCCCCCCTCCAAGAGGCGTGTGTAGCAGACTCCAACCTAAGTCTATGCAAACATCTGACTTCAACTGTGTATATATAATCACACACGGAGTATGGCATGATTAAAATATATAAATAAAGTTTTGCCCCGTGAAGAGAAAACGAGTGGACGAATGTCGCTGTGCATTTTAATTTGCCCCCAAGATGAAAGAACTGGAAAAGCGCTATGAACTTAACATTTTAATGTGGTTATTTAATGCCTGCCGGAGTATTTCGTCAAACGGGACAGCTTAACAGTGTAATAACAAATGGGCTCTGGCTACGTATTCGTAAAAACAGGAGCCTGTTAGGAAAAACGCACTGGCCGTCGGCTCTCTTCATCTCTAGATCTACTGTCACACAACAACCAATGACCCTGAGATGACCCCTTATGGGTGGCTTTTGACTCTGTCCTGGGAATCTGCCCGGTCGTTCATACAGAGGGATCCTGACCGGGTCACTTGAACAAATTTAAAGGGCTTTCGTTTCAAAGGCTTCAATTTAGTTGTTTTCCACTCGCTTGAGGCCTCTGCAACTCGGCACTCAAATCTAGGAGTAGGCCATTTCATTTATCATAGGGATGGATGAGAGAAAGGGGGAGGGGGGGAGAGAGGCAGCAAAATGTCTTCCTCCGGAGAACAGATCCCTCCCCTCTGCCTCACTATCTTTACTCTCCAGTCCCAGAATAAAACGAGTGTGTCCCACTGTGTAAATTGAGTATGAAAACCCAGGGAGTGGCTGGCATGCGGGCACACATTGGCATTAAATCTGCATCCAATGAACCTCGAATTGCATTAACTCCTATAACGGTAATTAAGCAGCGCCCAATCTGGTTACTCAATCTTGGCATGAAATGTGCTGGTGTTAAACGTTTGGTTAGGTTGGGCAGAGGGAACGGAATGAAGAGGGGTAGGGGGGGAGAGACAGAAAGAGTGTATCCACTATTTGAAACATCAACCCAGCTTTGAAGGCTCGCTTCCTGCCCCGGCTTGCCTCCCTCGATCCCGAGATGGTACACTGGCGAAGAACAAAGGCACAGTCACCCTGATTTCCCCCCCTGGAAATCTCAACCGGCGGACTCATGATCCAAAACCCAAACCCCCTTCTGCCGGTTAGTGTGGAACTATGTGCTGCGTCTCTGTGCCTCCGCTTGCTTTGGTTGGCAACGCTTGGCACTCGGCCAAAGTACGTCGGTTGAAGCCAGCCAAGGCTAAAGTTTAGAGGCAACTAAAATGGTTGCTTTTGGACATTTGTCCGTTTCGGCTGAAGAGGTCATCCTTGAGGGCCTTTCTTATGATTAGCAATGCTGCTGATGCTTCTCCAAACAAACACCAGGGCTCACAGACAGACCGAAAAGAAAGTAGACCCCCCTTTCTGATAGTGGTAGACCAGACAAAACAAGGTGCTCACCTCAAGAATGTGCTCGTCCTGCTGTTCTCGGTCCAGCTTCCTCGAGGTAGTTGTGACTAGACCTGTCGAGGGAAAAGAGGTTTGTTAGTACTATGGCCATGATCAATGTATCAATGTTGCATCAATGCGATCTTGTCTTACTACAGGACAACGTGATATCCATGTCCTTGAAATGAAACCACATAACCATATTGAGGAAAAAGGGCATATTTGAAATGGCAGACGAACTTCATTACAAGATGCATGATGTGCTTCCTAAAGACTGAAAATAGCCAAACTAACACTAAAGCGGGAAAGGGCCGGGGTGAATTGCTGATTTGCCGTGTTCGGTTATGTCATCCAAGCCATCTTCTAAATGACCCTGTGAGAGAGGAGGATGGGGGCTGAGATACTGATCCCGTAGAAAGGTCAGTCACCTCCATGCCCCAGACAGTCCACAGTACCATCCTCCAGACGTGAAGTATCGCGGCGGTCCACTAAACGGGCTCTGAAACAGCCGTGGCCTCTAAACTCTGGGGCTTTTTCCCCACAAGCTGAACAAATACAGAAGCATGCAGTCAGAGGTCAGACACTGTCAATTGCAGCTCCAAGCCCGAGCTCCAGTGTATCGAGTCATCTGTTAAGAGTGCATGGGATTTTGAATGAGATCCCATGTTTGTTTTTTGTTTTTTTTTAGATCTGATCTGATTTTAAATCCTGATCTGATTCAACCAAAGGGCTGGGAGAAGAGAAGGGTTGGGGGGAGGTCTGGCTACATTACACGAGCAGCAGTCTCTTCTCCCCAGATAATAAGCAGTGTATTCTCACTCCCGGCGTAATTGTAACCTCGCAGTAAACATGAGTACAGAGTAGACGTGCCAGAGCAGACCGCACCAGAGCCGGCTGGTGGACCACGCGGCGACAGATTATCATAGCAAAAAAAAAAAAGAATTTCCGAAACCCGAGCCCATCAATGGCACATATGGTGCGAACCAGAATAGCAAGCCCATAACTTACAGCACCTCTCGAAATAGCTCTTGCACAGAAAATGGACTCAACTGAGCCGGAGCTCCCCAGGGCTTCGTTCATACTATACCCTAAAAAGTTTGGAATTGAAAATAAATAAAACAAAGAGTTATCAGCATTAGAGAAAGACAGTGTTTCCCTTGTGTGCGAAGCTATTTTTGTAAAAAAAAAAAAAAAAATACGAACATTTAAAGCATTGAACAAAGGTAATGAAGGCATTACAAGTTGGAAAAGCTTGTCCGAGGAAATTGTGAGCGATTAAGGAAGGACTCTTGACAACATGCAACCATCAGAACAAACTCCAGAACTAAGTCAATGTGCTACACTGTACTGTTGTTAAGCTTGTAACAATGCTGGATAGTTTGGCAATGGGTAGTGTCATGGGTTGAGACTAGCAGCTGACTGTGACATCGCTTTTAGAAGATCACGACGAACAAGGCTCTTTGTAAAAGAAGGTAAGGAATATCGGTGGGGCTGTCCTAAAAACCGGCCAATTTGCAAGGCATCTCAATGGACGTAAACAAAGTGATCGTATTACCCCCATTTCCCAAAGAATGAAAGAGCTCACAATCACACGCATTCATACACACACACTAATATTACCCACACTTCCAAAAGACTGACAATGAGAGGGGGTTGCGCTCACACACACACACGTTCCCCTTGTCAAGCTGCCAAGTGTGCCATGCTGAAAATCCTCCACAGCTTTAATTAAAGGGGCGGGGGTTGACTCCTCTGCACCTCCATCCTAGCAAGAAGCTAAATTTAACCGACGTAGAACTTAAAGGTTGCTCTAAATTGATCCGGATGGTTGGTTAAAAAATAGCATCTTAGCTGTCTCCTAGCTCTCAAAAGCGGTCCTTTGATGTGGGGATACACACGTCAACAACTATGAAGTAGTAGTCTTAGCGTACCTCCCTATCTTTACCTGAGCCACAGCTCCAGGCGTCCAGCCTTTGACAATCAATTTGGCTTATGGATTGGAAATACACAGATGTCTATAGGTACTGTACACAGTACCCACCCCCCCCCCATTTGTCCTCAGAACAGCCTCAAAATCATCAGGGCATGGACTCTACAAGGTGACGAAAGTGTACAAAAAAAAAAAAACCCACACACACTCCTCAGGAGTGGGCTGAGCCGGGGCTGACATTAATTACAGCCAGGCTGTTTAGAGAAAAACAACAGTTGTAGAAGAGAGGCATTCCGCAGCATGTCCTTCAGCACAACCATGTCTCCAAAATGGAGGCCGGGGGAGCTGTCCGGAACAATGCCGGGCTGGGACACAACCCAGGTATTACTGCAGTGATTAGCAGTCTAGCAGGGTGACACATATTTAGCTGTCAAATGTAGACGTGTGAGAATTTTGTGGGTGTCTGCAGTGGAGGAGGTTAAACTCTCCCCAGTTACGAAAGAGCTATATGAGCGCCTTGAGATATTTACCGTAATTGTTGACGAACTAGCAAATTGAATAAGCCCCGAGATTTCATTATTTGATCTAAGTTGGGATTGTTGTTTTTCTGTTTTTGGGTCGGGGTAAAAAAATAAAAATAACAACCCAGGGCGACTCGTTTTCCTCATAAGGAGAAAACATTTAACCTCTCCGTGCTTCAAGCGCCAAAGACAACAATTTCAATATCACCATGTTTAATTGTTGACTCTACCAACTAGCTCCAAGCTAGTCTACAGGGAGACCCAACCAGAACCCAAAATGGAGGTTCAAAACAGCAATTTGTTCCACGCACAGCCAACACAGCCCAAGAAACCCTCATTATCCCAAAGTGTGTTTCGCAGGGCAAAGTATCCCAAAAGTAGCCCAAAGCATGGCCGACTTGTGTGAGGGGGTCTAAGATGGGGCAGGATAAACATTTCCAGTAGAGAAGGGGTTGTTTGGGTGTTTCTTTAAAGGTGAGATGCCACAGAGCCGTTGACTGGGTACCATTGATGGGCCTCCACAGACGTATCATTTAGCTAGGGGAGGAATGCCGCACTTCACTCAGCTTACAAAAGGCCCCTGCATTTCCCATAAGAGCTCACTTCACACGCACAAAGAGGGATTCAAGGATTCAGACAGGGACACAGATTCCCACAACAAGATAGAAACCACCACACACTCGGACAGGGACGTACTGACAGGCACGCACACACGCACACACACGCGCTGGCAAACACAGACACAGTGTGAGTGGATTCAGACAATAGCCTTCCGTGACCCTCCCACACCTGCTGCTAAGAGGGGGTCTTTGTGAAAATGGCTAGCATTTAGTGAAGGAGAGAGAGAGGGACAGCTAAACCACTTCAAAACTAGAATGCCTGCCTTGCTCCCCTAGGCACTACACAGACACACACACACAAACACACACAAGGGATGCTTCAGAGGACTCTATCCTCCCTACCTCATTACCCTCCAACCAGGTAGCTAATAGGGCTCATCTAATGGAGATTCATACGAGGGGATATAAACAAACAATGCGTCCCAAATGGCACTCTATTCCCTCATGGTGCACTACATTTGACAGTGGGCCCTGGTCAAAAGTAGGGCATAGGGTTCCATTTGGGATGCAAAAAAAGGAACCCTACTATGAGCTCACTGTCTATCTGTAGGCGGGTCCTCGATTAGGACGGACACAGGGGGGTCTGGGAAAATACTTCACTCTCCAAATCTAATATACATATGATGGAAGCCGAGGAATTTTGGAAGCTTGGGAATTCCCCCCCGACAGGATGTGCAGGACTGCCGATAAGCTTAAGAAAGCGCAGTTGCTTACGACCATAAACAGAGATAAACATCGACACTGGAGGAACTCAATTTCGGGGACAGATTTTTATAAGGTCAATGTCATCTGTGGTCGTGGTACATTGAAAGCGTATCAGAGCCACTCGGGTGTTACTGATTCTGATTCCCATGGTCAATGTGACTGGGGTCTGTAATTCACAGGACACCAAACAGAAGAAAACTTGGCTAAAACAGCGAGGCACTTCTCCAATGAGGAGGCAAACGTTCATCTCCCGTTGCAAAACGTTTTGCTACAGCGTGCCTATAGGGGGGGGGTCCAGATGCCTGTTTGAGCGTGTGATTGATGTATGGTTTGGTGACAGGGATGAGTAATTGGATACTGTGGAGCTGATTACCAGCTGGGGTCTACATACTGGCTATACTGTTTCTATTATGCCTGAATGTAATGTGTCTGCCTTCAATATAGAGGGAGGAAGGGGAAAAAGAGAGGGAGAGAAAGGTAGAGCAAAATAGACAGCAAGAGACCGGAAACACCTTGTGTGAGATTGAGAAAACACCAACCCCGGCAGATGACGTCCATCTTTTGAAAGTTTTTTTTTTACATCGGCCCCCGCTGATGCGTGTACGTTCCCGTGCTCAGTCATGCGCTGAGGACAGACAGTCTGGGCGGTGTGCAGGCTTCAGTCTGCAGTACCTCCCGGCTGCAGCGTCGGAGGATGTAGATTCAGCTGTTCCCAGAGAGGTGAGGGAGGTGCTTGGGAGCAGCTTAGGAGTGGGCGAGCCGGGAGGAACAGGTGTGCTAAGAGCTTATACTTAATGAACCTCGAAGCCTTGTAGTGCTGTAGGCATCCCTCACACTCTCAGACAGACAGACAGGCAGACACAAACTAGGCAGACACACACACACATTAACAGCCTACAAAAGGTTCAGGTAGCTAGAAGCTGTGGATTAGTTTCCCTGGGGGGAAAAAAAGTATACTCCATCCCTTTCCTTTCCAGCTCCTTTGAGAACCTTTTGTGTCTCGTGCCAATTGTTCGGCCCACCCCGAATAGCAGGAAACGTCAGGAAGTTGTTGGAGGTAGTATCCATTTCCTATCTGGCTTCCCCTCGCTATCGGCCTGGGCGCTTTGACAACCGCCGTGCACATTGTCAGATGTCGTCGCTGAAAGCTGATACGAGTATATCACGGAGTGGATGATTTGAAGCCCGGACCCCACCGGCTATTCTTTTTCTGTTCTAATGGCTTTTCATACAACTGCTGGCATTTAGAAATGCATTTCAAAGCTGTCAGAGGAAACCATGCTTGCCAACGAATTACCGAGATATTCCTTTTCAATTCACTACAATGATCCAGGCTCGCAAGGAAGCATTTTTTTAAATCACCTGGGTTTATCTTTCCCATTAATGTCAATACATGGGTCAACTGCTGCTACCAAATGCAGAGGGAGGGGACACACAGACACAATTTGGAAAGCACAACTCTGTCCCACACAGGACATGCAGAACTAAGTGAATGGGCTATGCTGTGCTGTTGTCAAGTGAAGAACATTGAGTGCCTCATTGTGAAAGGGGAGGTTGTGTGTTTGCGCTCCAAGGCTAACTTTCATAAAACAGACTATACAATAGTCTCTCATCTTGGGCAAGGACAGTGTTTGTTCAAAGGGAACCTTGAACCTGTCGTCATAAAAGAGAGTCCTAAAGGGATCGTTGTTAAAACACTGAAATACTGAACCAGTGACTATTGGTGCTTTTGTGATGAGACATTGGTGTAATCACCTTTGGACTACATAGGATGTCCAGCTAGTTAGACTTTCTGTCATATTCACGTGATCTTTGGCCGACCTCTCACTCTCATTCCCTCCCTGTAACCGGAGTGTCTTTCCGACGAGAAGTCACGGCTGTTTGAGCACACACTCCAATTCCGGCCTTGTTCAAAGCCCAGTCCAATCCGTCGCAGGAGGCTGCCTGCATCTTTTAAATCCCTCTTTTGCCAGGTATCATTAACAGTATCCATTTTCCTACTCTCCCTCTACGCAGGAAGGCAGCTCACGTCTCCCTGACGACCGCCTCTAGAATACCTCCCATGTGTCTCTTTTTTAACGAGAGGCCAAAGCTTTTGTAGCGATTTAAAAAGCGGAGACTGTACGTGAGAGTGGAGGCTTGGACAGAGCAGGAGGTGGGTAAACTCAGCAACTCTACTCCTACAAGGGCTCGCATCGGGGTCAAGCCGGGCGAGGGTGGGAAAAGCAGAGACGTGTTCTCTGACCGGGGCTGTGTTTGAAAGGGACGCCGAACCCACAGAGAGAGAGAGAGAGAGAGAGACGAATGAGAGGAGGGAGGGAGGGACTCCTGTGGTATGTGTATGACTATAAACCTGATCCGCTTCAACACAGCGAGTGGGTGGGTTAGCACTAGATCAGGTGGAGGAAAGAGGGTGAGCCTCGTTCACACCAGCTCTGCATACAGACCTCTGTTATGTGAGGAGGCACATACAATGCTACACACACACCGACTGCACACATACATCGAGTCAGTCTCACAAAGTGACACAATTCTCCTTGGCGTCTTGGAAAGACTGGGGAAAAGAAAACGTTCAAACTTCCAAACGGCGGGGAGGAACAATTATTTTATTTTTTTCTTTATTCCAGACCAAGCGAAACCCCTAAAACCCATGAATTCCCATTGCCAGCTTTCTCCGAACGGGATTGCCATGGTGTCTTGCGAGAGAGATGGCCTTGCACTTCAATGAAACCCTCAGAGTTACAGGGAACTAAACAGCCGGACTTGTTTACTCTGCAGAAATAAAGTAAGCCTTTCATCCGGGGATTGAGCCAGCCGATACGGGGACTGCACAGAGAAAAGGGCAAGGCGACACAAAGGCAGCCAGGAGATGAAGCCTTCATCTGCGTTTGAAGCCCCCCGACTGTCAGGCAATAAGCTACAAGAAGAAAATACTAGCGTCAATGATAGCTAGCCAGCTAAGCTACATGTGTCTGCAATGCTCACCAATATAGGGAAAAGGGGGAGCCAAAAGCGGCATGAGAAGAAGCCCTCATCATCTATCTGCATTTGAAGCTGTCAGACTTTCAGGCAGAAAGCTGAGGGGAAGAAATGTTAGCTTCAAAGCTAATAAGCTAGCTAGCTAGGCCTGTGTACGCAACGTTTGCCAAAACCCACACATACAACACACATTATTTTTTTCCTTTAATTTTTTTCCCACCGCCCCTTTCTAGAGCTTTGTAGATATGCCAAAACAGGGCCTTGCTCCCGTTGCCGTTCTTAAGCTTATAATTACAGAGCGTGCTCTCCTGTAATATGCGGGGAGAATGCCATATTGAGTTGATAATGTCGACCTGGTGTGAAGCCAATTTTCATCCGTCTTAATGGAAGTCACATGGAAAATTAAAACCTAATGTGTCCCTTTTTGCTTACGAACATTATGTGATGATGTTTCCAGCAACAGTTGAGATGCACTCAACTCTCTCTCTGTTCTCTCTCCTCCCCTCCCCAGAAATGACAAACACATATACGGAAGCAGTGATTCAGTTGAAGTTTCTCTTTGTACAAAGCCGCCTCTTTGTTGAACCTGACGGGAGGAGCCCTGGTGTACCACTGATAAATGTACCACTTTGATTTGGTTTCATCCTTCGCCCATCGCCGTCCTTCGTGTAAACCCATTTGAGAAGACCTACAAAGCAAGTGGAGAAGCATTGGAACATAAACAGGTAGACTCAGTAGCCCCGCAAAGCTCTGAGTTTCAGAAATACCCCGTAATCCAGAAGGGGGGAAATATCTACTGGTAATATGTCGGCTAAGTAGGAGCATTTGGTTCAAAGGGCAAGTTGAAATCTGCTCTCCCAATAGAGCTGTTTCCAGGAAACATCCAGAAACAACGGTGACGCATATCGGATATGTACAATCCAAGCCTGTTCGGATGGGAGGCAAAAACACCCAACGACAATGCACTGTGGTGAAAGCGATTATTGACCACGGGGCCGATCTAAAGCAGCCACCCTTAAAATAGACGGACGGATGTCAATTCACTTTCTCAGACGCACCTTCGGGTTTTCAACAGTTGAGCGGTCGACGTGCTTCCCATCTCAGAGGTTAAATGAAAATCATTGGAGGTTAACCCAAATCAATGGCCTGGGGTCAGATATGGATCTGCCCGTCGATCAGAGGGCACCATTCGCGCTCTTAAGGCAACACCGGATAATAGAATATCAGACAATTCTGTTAAAACGTTGGGTGAAATTAAACCTCTTCGGCTGATCAGATCCTATGTGATTAATCACCGGTGTGCATTCGTGTCTAGGCTGGTTTGTCCTATATACTTTCTTCAACAGGTACTAACTACAGATAGGTAGAGAGAAACTTGAATCTAGGCCAACTCCTAAAATCCAACAACGGCTATTATCTAAACAGCATGAGTCTGGCAAACTCATCTCTAGTCGTCTGTACTGTAAATCCCTTCAAGAATGCCTTCTCCATTGCAAGAGAAATACACTATACCCACTGTGTTCAGGATGGCTTATCTGTCTAAGTGGAATCTTAGTCAACCCACACACAAACAAACACACACACACACACTCACACAAACCTTCCACCTCCCACACAACTCACACCTTCATTATCAAACCTATCGTCCATTGCCCCGTTGAATTAAGGCCGAAATGCAGCTAAATGTGCCTTAGTTATCCCCCCCCCTTCCCTTTCTTTTCCATCTCTCATTGGAGAGTTGCCATCATTAGGAAAGCTAGAGAGAGCATGCTACATGACGAACCCTTATTTGGTCAAGAACACTCACATTGGCCCCTGCTATAACAAAAAATAACCACAGTTTGTTGATGGGAGGACCGCCTTGGAATATGGGACCACACAAGTCAATGGGGGGAGAATTGGAGAGCCGATAGCTCTACAGCCCATTCCTCATGTCGGTTTAAATGACTACTCCCAACAAGAGACTGGTATACAAAACTCGGGAGGTAGGTTTGAAATGAGTTTGTTAATTAGCCGTTACTGAAAGACATACAAGGTTGCACAATGCAATCAAAGTAAACAGGCTTGTTTGTAATGAGCAGCCTGTGTTAATTATTAAAAAAGGGGACGTACAAGTATTGTTTTGCTGATTGACTTGACTCAGGCCAGCACACGTTTCATATTGAGCCGCTGTTATGCCTTGTAGTCGTCCAACTGCTTTGGTAAACCAACTGTAATTACACAGCTGGGCAGGGGGACTGTACACAAGGCATTGGAAGTCCAGACTGAATTGTAATGAAAGCAAACTGAACAAAGTCCAGATCTATGGTATTATACAAATAAATCGCAGGCGTGCGTAACGACATTGTATCTGTCCAACTGAATATAAAGTGTGAACAATTCCTCAAAACCCCACCACAAATAACACGCAGTCCACTGAACGAAACAACCACGTTCAAAAAATGTTGGCTTCCAAGTTTGCACCTTTTAGTCCTTGTACAACCATTTCCGGCTCGTGCTGGAGTAAAATCACCATCTGCTCCAGTGGGCTTCACAACAAAAAAACTGAAAAATGAAATATTCAACGTTCATCCATTTTCAGAACACCATATGTGAACACACTGTGCTCTGTGGGTAGTGGGAAAAGCCCCTGTAGACATCTCTCCTATCGACCATGCTAAAATCACGTGGCCATACTGGAGATATCAAAGGCTTGTTATAGAACAAGAACAAAAAGATTGATATAACCTAGATACCCTACAACTGCCCCCGTGTCCCCTCAAAGGGCGATTGAACGTCTATTCTTTCTACATATATTCTTTACCCTTTTTTTATGTAGGAAGCGCTATTCCCAACCTTGTGAGAGGAGTTGTAATTCTTTCAAGTGATGAAATTGGACATGGCGTTACATACACTCATCTCTCGGTCGGTGTGTAGCCTATTGACTACAATCTGTTAGGCGATGGTTAATTGATTGCTGGCCACACATACGTGGGAAGATAAATCCAAGGCTCTGTACATACTTTGTGTTTTCACATTAGAGAACACATCCATTGGAATACACAAAGTCAATGGGAAGCAAAAGACAAGGCCATTTCCAATACATTTCAATGTACCACAAATGGATAACACCAATGACACCGCGTGACCTTACCTGTTGTGTTTTCTGTCGACCTTTACTATTCGGTGTATGCTCTTCATTTAAAGCATAGCAGCACTACACACGTTTGCCTGCGAGAAATCAATTCCACCTTGGGAATCAATAGAGTTCAATTCAGAAAAGTGTCTTACCCATCTTGGAGTTGATGGCGAAAAATCCCTGGGGGTTGCCACTGGTGATCTTGTAGGAGAGCTTGTCGCTGGCCCGGGCGTCCGGGTCCACCGCCTCGATCTGGATGATGGACACGTCTTTGGGCGAGTTTTCCGTCACCGACGGGTAGTAGACGGGCTCTGTGGTCTGCGGCGCGTTGTCGTTGACGTCCTGGACCTCCACGTAGACCTCCACGAAGGCCGAGAGGGGCACCACGCCACTATCCGTGCCGTACACAGTCAGCCAGTAGTGCGGGGTGGTCTCATGGTCCAGGAGTTCCTGGGTTCTGATGACCCCTGGGAGCAAGAAAGAGAGAATAATTAGTTATGTGGGTTCTTGTATTATGAAAGAGAAACATCCATTTTCTTTTTAATGGAAAACCATTTCACTCCCAGCTTTTAGATGGAAATTGTCTTAGTCCATACATATAAAAACATAAAGTAGTTCAAAGAGCATTTAGCATTCTGTATGGGGATCACACACAAAACACTTAGGCAAACAAAAAAATCACCGTATATAGATACCACTTGAAAGAGAAAGGAAAGATATGGAGAGAGAGAGAGAGAGAGAAACTCATTCCGTAATCATGGGTAGGTGTAGATGCACAGCAGTAGGGGGAATATGGTAGGGTAGAAGGTTGCTATTAACATCAGACCCTGCTGTCTGTTTCTACATGACAGGCCTGGATTTTTACAGCAGGCCATATGCCTATAGCTTTCAGCTGAGCAAACAGAGGAGCTTTCAAAGACCTGTTAGGACTAACATTTCACAACAATACCCCCGATGACTGAACGGAGATCAGTGGTGGAACCATCAAAACAGCAAACTAGAAAGTAGGCTAGTCAGCCATCCTTCTCTGGATGGGTGCACAGTTGTTTCCCTTGAGGATTACCCAACATTTATGATGTGGTTCCTCATGCACATTTTATTTGGGGCTTTAAAAATATATCTGATCATTAGGCAGACTTGGGTTATGGCATGTCAGGGGTAGAGCGATAGGAAATTACTCAGTTGTTAAGAAGACAATCTCTAGAAAATCTCTTTCCATGCTATTTAAGTGAACATTAACATTTAAAAAAAATTGTCCCAATGACCTGTTATCGAAAGCAATAAAAGTGAGCTCATTGGCCCGGCACACCTCCGACAGTAATAAATTCTAATAAAGCCAGGGCGTGGGCCTGTTTGCCCACGTATAGGCAAGCGGTAATCGCATACTGTCCTAGTCTGCCATAGAGCGAAGAACGATAACACAATGTTCCATGGCACCAATCCTACATTTCCTACTGCCTGCCTTTCAAAACCCTCTCAAAACCCTCTCAACTCAATGAGTTGCACTGCAGGTCTGTAAACCGAGAGACAGGCCTACCTTTCACCTCAGGGGGGAATAAAAAAATATTCTGAACAAAGAGAGAAGAAAAAAAAGAAATCTCCAACACCTGTCACTAACATTTCACTTTTCAGGGATTTCAGAGTTTTTATTCACCTCAGAGTAACTGTATCTTATGTCTGAGTCTGAGGTGCTTTTTTTGTCATTACTCATCATTACTGCTAGCCAGGGTTAGCGATTAGCTTGAGGTGTGTAATAAGGCCCGGGAGGCAGGGTGGCAAAGGTGGAAATGGATAGCACTGTAACACTCCATAACACTTCCTACAGCCATGTGAGGGTATAACCTGCCTTCAGACAATATTCTGAAATGTTGTGAGGTAATAAATTGTCCAATTCTTCGAAAAGAAAGGCACCTATTGGTAGATCGGTTAAATAAATGCAGATGCTGAATATCCCTTTCAGCATTGTGAAGTTATTAATTACACTTTGGATGGTGTATCAAAACACCAAGTCACTACAAATATACAGCAGTCCTTCCTAACTCAGTTGCCAGAGAGGAAGGAAACCGCTCAAGGATTTCACCATGAGGCCAATGGTGACTTAACACTGTTACCGAGTTGAATGAGTGTAGTTACAACATTGTAGTTACAACATTGTTGTAGAAACATTTTATGGAATCAATAAGTCATTTTGGATAAGAGCATCTGCTATATGACCAAAATGCTAAAATGTAGTTACTCCAATATACTAACTGAATTGTCTAGGTGATAAGCAGGAAGCCTGTACAGAATACAACTATTCCAAAACATGCATCCTGTTTGCAAGAAGGCACTAAAGTAATACTGCAAAAATACTGTACTCTCCATCTTTTCAAGCTTCATGTTATGGGTATTAGGCTTGGACAGTATACCGTACATTTTAATATTTGTAGCTACTTTTTAAGTAAATAGATGCAGTCAACTTGTGCAATACGTTAGGAGATAAAGCAGATTGCGTTCTTCATTTCACCTGTCACCTTATTTTCATTAGTTCCCTAGAACATTAGTTATTTTTCACTATTTGGCTGGCAGCCAGACAAGTAAATGAGCTTACAATGATAAAGCAAAAAAAAAGATGCATGGCCATCATATTTCTAACGTTTATCATAGAATAAATGTAACCAGCTACATTTCCTAATGTTTTGCTTAAAGTTAATACTGCATTTTACCAGAGAAAAGTAAGCTGGCTACACCGAGAAAAGTCTCAGAGAAAAGTAGTTCCACATCAGTCAGGGCGCTGTCGTTTGATAGAATACCCATTAGTGAATTCTCATCCGAGTGGACACGTGCAACTGAAGCAACACATTTGTTTGATGCTGAGCAAAAATTACAATAAGTAGCAATGTAGATCGCATTTACAAAAACGTAGCGAGATATTTCTTATACGTTTATTTACATTTTTGGGCCACGAAAAAACAAATAATTCTGATAGGGCGACCCCTAAGTTTAACTTGCTAGTTATCTAAGTAAGTGGCTGAATGAATAAGGTCACGCGGCTTCCTATTGTTTTAGCTTTCTGCCGTGTTTGAGAAGTCAAAGCCCTTTGGATGAGTTTTCTGTACAACTACCACCGCGTCTTAATATACTTCCGTTTTCTCTCTCCGCTCCGTTCTATGCCCATCTGCTCCTCCCCTATCTTCTAAGCTGAGCAGGAAAGCCCGTTGCCCTAGCGACTCCCAGACTCCACACAGACACAGCGGGTACACATGCTTGACAAGCATGCGTCAAAACTTTGTTCATTTGCATAATAGCTCTCGTTCACATTCGCTTGTAATGTCCAAACTCAACAAAAATGACATTCGGTCATTTACCTACATATGTATAACTTTATTAGCTGGATAACTTGTGCTAACTTTATTAGCATTCTAGTAAAGGATGCCTAATGGGCTTTTTCGTGTGTTTTGGTGCCCCCTTGTGTACTAAGCCAGTAATATATATGGATATTCAAATCTGGAGACCTCAGATCCCCAAAAGGTTCTACAGCTGCACCATCTAGAGCATCCTGACGGGTTGCATCACTGCTCGGCCTCCGACCACAAGGCACTACAGAGGGTAGTGCGTACGGCCCAGTACATCACTGGGGCCAAGCTTCCTGCCATCCAGGACCTCTATGCCAGGCGGTGTCAGAGGAAAGCCCTAAAAATTGCTTACCAAGAATCCAGTGCGTGTCAGAGTTACAGCTTTTACTTGAATCTACTTGAACGTTTATGGCAAGACCTTTAAAATGGTTGTCTAGCAATGGTCAACAACCAATTTGACAGAGCTTGAAGAATTGTTTAAAGAATAAATGGGCAAATGTTGCACAATCCAGGTGTCAAAAGCTCTTAAAACCTCTTAGGGAGGCTGCAAATTTTCGCAGCTTTTTGTTAAAAATCGCGCAACATTTCAGCGCCCTGCTATTCATGCCAGGAATATAGTATATGCATATGATTAGTATGTGTGGATAGAAAACACTCAGATGTTTCTAAAACTGGTTAAATCACGGCTGTGACTATAACAGAACGTGCGTTTCATCGAAAAGTGCAGAAAAATCTGATCACTGAAAATGGAAAAAAATATCCATGCGCCACTTCCAAGAATTGTTAAACGTGAACCAGATTAAATGAGGTCGAGGTTGCAATACCTACAGCTTCCACACGATGTCAACAGTCTTGTTATTTGCCTACTATTTGTTTCTTGGTCAAACGAAGAAGAGACAAGCCATTTCTTCAGGTATCCGACCGGATATTTTGGTTGAGATTTATCCAGACATTATTTCCAGACAGACACCTATAGAATTGACATCGCCTCGTGACCAATTTTATCGCTTATTAACGTGTACTAATACCTAAAGTTGCATTACAAAAGTATTTCGAAGTGTTTTGTGAAAGTTTATCGTCAACTTTTTTAATTTAAAAAAATGACGTTACGTTGGAAAAAAATAGCGTTTTCTGTTGTTCACACAGTCTTCATAGATCGATATCTAGGCTATATATGGACCGATTTAATCGAAAAAAGACCCAAATGATGTTTATGGGACATCTAGGAGTGCCAAGAAAGAAGCTCGTCAAAGGTAATGAATGTTTTATATTTTATTTCTGCGTTTTGAGTAGCCCCCGGCTATCGCAAAATCTGTCGTTTTAAGTAGCGTTGCAGTACTTTGGGGGTGTATGCGGTCAGATAATAGCTTCTCATGCTTTCGCTGAAAAGCATTTTACAAATCTGACTCGGTAGCTAGATTCACAACGAGTGTAGCTTTAATTCAGTACATTGTATGTGCATTTTAATGAAAGTTTGAGTTTTATCAAAAACTATACGTGGCGCACTTGAAATTTCCGCTGATTGATGTTCCCACCTCGGAACCACGGCCCTAACAAGTTTTAAGAGACTTACCCAGAAAGACGGCTGTAAATCGCTGCCAAAGGAGCTTCTATAAATGATTGACTCAGATGACTCAAATGCATCAACCCTAAAGCTATCTGTTCTTTATTTTACTACATTTGCAAACATTTCTAAAAACATGTTTTCAATTTGTCATTATGGGGTATTGTGTGTAGATGGGTGAGAAAAAATATATATTTAATCCATTTTGAATTCAGGCTGTAACAACAACAAAATGTGGATTACGTTACGGGGTATGAATACTTTCTGAAGGCATGCACGGTGTAATATGGTCGATGTCATATGGGTATACAGGCTTGTCAAGGCTTGCTGGCTGGCGCCGAATGTGAAATGCACCCAAAGGGCCATCGTGAGGCGGAAATAAAAAAATTAAATAGTGATTATATAATGAAGTAAACAGATAACAAAAACATATATATTGCCGCAAAAAAAAGGCAGTCAAAATGTGCAAGTGTGAGTTTTTCCTCACGGAAGCACTGCCGACTACTCACTGCACTCACTGAGATAGCTTCTGGGAGGAACAGATTTGCAAATGTGAGGCATGAATAAGAAATGTGAGCGCTAATCTGACTGCTAGCGTCCTGCGAGAGCATGGGGAAAGAGTATGAGTGAGAGGCAGAGAGAGAGAGAGGGTGGAGATTGGGAAAAGAAGGAGTGAGGATGAGATGGAGAGAGCAGTTGAGTGGGTGAAAGAAAATGGAGCGAGAAACTAAGAGGGAGAGTGCGTGTGTGTGCGTGTGTGTTGTACATTTTTGTGTCTGTGTGTAAGGGTGAGAATGTGTGCTATTCAGACTAATTGTGTGTGTGTGAGAGACAAGGTAAAAGAGAGACAGCTAGAACGAGAGGGATGAGACATTTATTGTGCCTGTGCCAACGCAACGCCCATGCTCGAGTGCTCATCCGTTTGACTGGGAGACACTGGCATAGCAGAAGCATTCCACTCGCTCAGGAGTGTCAGGCTGTCAGAGTGCCCGCTGCCAACCCTAAAGCTATCGGCATGGAGAAGATGACTTTATATTGGTGCAGTTCTGCACTGCTACAGGTGACTAACAAGACTGCAGTCATAGAGGACCTTGACCCAAACTCACCCCTCACAGGAAACTTAAACAAACCGTGGTAGATAAGGCCGTAATTGGTACGATAGCATTGTAATGGTCGAACCGGCGGAAGGAAGGAAGTCCAAATCTCGTATCTTTTTTTAAATAGTTTTGATGAGGCTCTGACGCCTAGAATAGTTCAATTCAAAAGAGAAAACCATTTAGATGAAGCTCCGACTGAACATAAAATGCCAATTTCAGTTGACATCTACTTTTTTTCCCAAACATGAATGGGAGACTGGCTTTAAATAAACATACCAGAAGACAAAGCATCTATCACAACATATCAAATCAATAGCTGGTTTGATAATTACTGACAGAGGGTGTAAATGATGAATCATTTAGCCACCGCCCCTATACCATTTCATTCCACTCAGCATAGAGAAGATGGCTTTATATGACTGTTCTGCACCGCTAGAGCAATTATCACAGTGAATTATTGCAATGTTTGTGTATGTTTCAATTAATCCCGGATAGGAAGGGTTGCCAATATAACAATTTGACATGAAATGAAAATGTAATTCATTCATTCATTCCAGTGGTGACTAACAACAATGCTGCATAGTCATAGAGAACCTTGACCCAAACTCACCCCTCACAGGAAACTTAAACTGTGGTAAGTAAAGGCCAACTGGTACGATAGCATTGTAATGGTTGACTGGCGGAAGTAAGAAAGTCCAAATCTTGTATCTTCTTTTATAGTTTGAGGCTCTGACGCCTAGAATAGTTCAATTCAAAAAGAGAACCATTTCAATTCAGCTCTTTCTGAACACAAGGACAATTTCAGTTGACATCTACTTTTTATTCAAACATGAATGCGTGACTGGCTTTAAATAAACCTAATAGAAGACAAGCATATATCGAGGTAAATCTGAGGTATTTAGCCACCACACCTATATTTCTAGGCTAGTCAATGAGGAAGTTACAAAATGTGCCCTTGGGGCAATAAAAACAGTTGACAAAGCCTAGGCAACCTACCCAGACAGGTTTGCTCTCTCTCTCCTTTCTTTCCCTCTTCCTTGCATACCCTACAGCTACACCTTCGACAGCCACCTAGCACAGCAGCTAGGCTACACAATAAAAAGAGCTAACGGGCTGACGCTGTCCCTACAATTCTGCCATCTCATGTAGGCGTGTGAATTACAAAGTGTGTTTGCTTCAATTTGTATTCATTTTATCTTTATTTAACCTTTATTTTACTAGGCAAGTCAGTTAAGAACAAATTCTTATTTACAATGTCTGCCTTGGAACAGTGGGTTAACTGCCTTGTTCGGGGGCAGAACGACAGATTTTTTTACCTTGTCAACTCAGGGATTCGATCTAGCAACCTTTTGCTGGCCCAAAGTAACCACTAGGCTACCTGCCACCTCAATCAGTCTCCGGAAACAGGTCCACTGTGACATTTACTCAATAGCTAGTTACAGCGGGGAGGCTGGATGAAGTCCGCTGCACAACACACAGCCGCTGAGTGTTGTTTTTGACAAAATGGCGAGATAACATGGTTGTGCTTCGAGGCGCAGAGGAAAATGGCAGAGGAGGTCTGAGGACAGAAGACATTTAAGTGGATTGTATAAATCCAGCGGATCCAGGCCAAAACAAAAAAGTAACACACGGTGGGAGTAGTACCTGCGGAACTACACTATGATGTTTCCTATTTAGTTCAAAGGATGAGGTGTACTCAGTATTTGTAGCATGAATAGGACCACGGTCCCTGTCATGAAAGGGTGTACATAGTGGGCGGGGGGGGCTAAATTGGGGAGAGACACTCTTATCCCCAGAAGGCCTTGTAGCTACAATGGTGTCGCCACAAATGGAGAGGATTGCACATGCCATGGATATCAAAAGCTGGCAATTGAAACAAATTAGAGAGCCAAAAAGATTACCGGTTGTCAAAAGAGGATTAGGATTTGCAAAATCCTGTTTATCCCCAGTGCTTATTTTCATATGGACGCACCATGTCTACTTCAGAAACTGAGTCAATATCATATTTTTCTGGCATTGAAAACGTGTAATGAGGAATTAGGCTGCAGTCAACTTTACCACGGCCCAGAGAAAAAATATTTTCAGTTTTTCTTTCTATTGTCGACAAAGAGATCTACAGAAGTCGAGATGATCTCCCGATGACCTTCACACCAAGAGACCGTGCAGGAATAATGTACGTGCTTCGGAGACCACGAGAGAACAAAAACGTGTCTTCTCAAGCCGAAAGAGCTGATCTCTCGGTCTTACGCCAGCACTCCCTTGCTCTGCACTTGAAAAAGTCAGAACGTTTGCTTTGAACTACCTCTCTGTAATTCCGCTCTCCTTTCCCCTCGCATTCCTCAGCCTTCTTAGGACTCCTGCCTCACATGCTTACATAAAAACTCAGTGCCCCCCACCCTCTTCTCTTTCCAACGGCTCTGGTGGAATGCTTCAAATTCCTCCAGCACGTAGAGCCCTGGGTGTATTAGAAAAAGAGTCCTGAGCTAAGCTTCCCATGCCCCCAGCGCAAAATCAAATCATCTCTTTGGATCCCAGAGTTCTCAGAAGCTAAGACCTAGCCTAGCCCTGCACTTCTAACGTTTTTCGGTCCATACTGTAAGTGTTAATGCCCAAAACGTTTGAAAAATTCACAAGGCTATGAAGTGCAGCCAAAGCAGAAAAACTCCAACCCGTGGGATACCCACAAAGCCTACAGGTCTCGCTTTCACACTCAACGACTTTATTACTTTATAGAGTTATGGATATTTCTGAATAATACAGACAGCTTGAGTTACACACGGTAATGCATCGGCCAAAGGCTTAGAATCACCATGCAAAATAGGACTTGGCAGGCTATTGAAGTGTCAAAGACCGTATCGGGGTCATTGACGAAATATGGTGGCGCTTTGAAGAGTGACCAGCATTCAGCGGGTATTCAGTACATTAGTGTAGATCTGGGAAAACAGTCATCAAGACAGCTGCATGATGAGTTCACACAGAGTCTCTCAAAACAAAAGCGCATTTCTCTCCGCTTGCCGTGCTGTGCAGGAGCACCAAGTCTGGGACCAAAAAGCTCCTGAACAGCTTCTACCCCCAAGCCATAAGACTGATGAATAGTTCATCAAATGGCTACCCGGACTACTTGCACCCACCAATTTATTTTTTATTTTTTTGCACTGACTCTATGCACACTCACTGGACTCACACATACTACACCGATGTGCACACGCGCACACACACGCGCTTACAAACGCAGCACATCTGCATATTGACACTACACGCATACACCAACACAGACACACTTTCACACGCACTGCTGCTACTCTGTTTATTATCAAACCTGATTGCCTGGTCAATTTTAACCCTAACTACATGTACCTATTACCTCAATTAACTCAACTACTTAGTACCCCAACACTTTAGACAAACTGAATCATTTCAGCCAGCTTAACAATGTGGAGCAGTGTGCTTCACTCGACATAATCATATGGTCTTAAAAGGGGAGGGATCTAACTAAAAGCACTAAACAACTGCCCTTTATTAAAACTGCATCAACAGACCAGGGGGGCATTAACGTTTTAAAGCGGCATAGATATTCAAAACTATAGCTTGATGACACTGTGTAATAAAATAAGAATCCTATTCTAGATTCTCTGGCCCAAGGAAAAACTTTTTTTTAAATGGCTGCATTCATCTGGAGTGAGGGGGAGAACGCAGCGAGATACAGAGTGAAAGCGAGAGTCTTTAATGAACGAAAGGCAAATGATGCAATGAAAACATGCCTGATGGGATTTCTCTGGCAGAATTTAGCCCATTAATTCCAGTTGAGGAAGCCTATTGGGGACATGCCCAGGCAGCTACCATTGTCACAGAGCGCAGTATTATTTCAAAAGGCCTCGGAGCGGGCCTGTGAGAAGCGCCACCTGGTTTAATATCACGTTATAATTTAAGCCCTGTTCCCTCCCGGCCCTGCGGTGCCATGCCCTGCTCCTCTGATGATAGTGGGCGCGATGTACCGTCTGTTTTCCCCTTATCGCAAAATGTTTACGAAGCCCCCTGAGATAGTTGCCCACTGACACCGACTGTACTCAATGCGCAGCGGTAAACGGTTCCCGTGGAAAGGTATTTTTTGGGGGGAGACAGATAAGGCACTTTGAAATATAGGCCTGCTCTTGTTTTCCAATAGGCTGCCGTGCTGACATTTACAAAAGGTTGATTCTTTTTTCATTACATTTTTATTGTCTTCGGAGATTAGAGATTAGAGTGGCGTTTAGGCCTATAAAAAGGCATCATGGTTGTTGAGAGTTATGACGGGAAGGTTGGGACAGTATGTGGGTTTATATGCATGTTTGGGCAGCATTTTCTGTCCTAAGCTTTTCTACCCTAAGTGGCAACCATGGCACTTAGGCCTAAACATGTCAGTGTCTACATCTGTATAACACTGGATTTGAACCCAGTGCCATTAAGCTGCTGTCTCTGGTCATGCTACCATAATTCTGATGTTTCCTGTCTTTGGTCTTTACGTTGGCAGCTTGACAACACGAAAATGACGGGCGGGGAATTAAAAAAGGAGCATCTTCATCTCTCGCCGTTTGGTTTTTTAAGTGGCTGTCTCTCAACACATGAAACCTCAGGATTCGTTCAGCCAAGCATGGTTTCCCTTTGACATTCAGTCAGGTACGCTTTGAGAGCCAATGCATCATATCGAGAGATGCTTGAAAAGAAACAGCCAGCTAAGCCTTTGTCGGTTACCCCTTTCACTGCGGTAAACTCCATTTTTGATTGGGGCTTTGATCGGAGAACAACGACTTCACATTCAGGTGAACATGCTACAGGGAACTGCCGGCCTTTTCCAAAGTAACAGGGGAACACACACAAAGATAGAGAACTGAAAAACAACATTTCTCGGCCCAAGTTTCAACAATCGAATATATCCCAGTAAACTTCACTAAAATCAATTGGATTATTTTTTTCTGTCAAATGTGTGACAAACATGTAGTTACTGCAGTCTTGTATGTGTCTGCAGAGTCTCTATGCAATCATTAGCAACGTGTGTAGAGTCATAATTTACAGTAGTTTACATAAAAAGAAAACAAAATGTCACCAACCATTATTAGCCACGGGTCTCAATTGCCTAGATTAGCATGACAAGAGTTGACTCACAATCGAGCACGCCATCTGCACGCGGCACCTTCACAGGTTTCTAAAAAAATACTTAATGGACAGAGAGAAGCAACAAACTTTAACTGGGGAAAGTGTGCTTTTCATTTAGCACCCGACAATCAACTTTGGCCCGAATGCACATTCCTGGCCCTGTCGCCCCCAGCAACGGCACTCAAGCAAAGGCCATTACGAGTCATGTGGCTCTTTTGAGTGTGCTGAAGAAGTCACACTTCTGGCTTGAGCTTCTGTGTATAGAATCAACAACAAAAAAATAGAAGGGACCGGGCCTGGGTGCTTAGGTTCAATCAATCTCCCATGAAGCTTTGGTGGTGCAGACGTAGCTGGAATAGTGAACGCAGCCAAACGTGAAGAGACAAAACCATTCGCCACATACCTCCCCTATCTGGCATCACCGAGGGTCGGCCCTAACTCGCTCTCGTCAGGAAGGGCAATGGGGGGACAATTTGGGGAAACAGAGGAGGGAGGAAGGCCAAAATTGAAGAGGGGAAAACACACGCTCACAGTACTTTGTCATTACACGTCAAACTATTTCATTTGCCTCCACACACAGCTATTTCAGCACACCGGCTGCCTCCAGTTTGAAGGGAAAGGGCAACGCATACATTATCCAATGAGCAAAGGGCAATGGCATACATTATCCAATGAGCAAAGGGCAATGGCATACATTATCCAATGAGCAAAGGCATACATTATCCAACGAGCATCTGGGCGGAAGAGGCGATTCCACTGGGGCTATTGAGATTCCTTACGTATTTCCTACATAAATGCAAACACACCGCATGAAGGCCTTACACCTCCTGTTAAGTGAATCAGTGCAAATTCAATCATCACATCTTGGTTTTTCACCTCGGTTCACAAAGTAGGCTAACGAGCGGACAGACATGACTTCAATAGTGCTGTCAAAACGGCATCGAAACTAGCAGTTCCTGGAGGAGAAACAATGAGAGAGAGAGAGAGAGAGAGTCTGGTCGAACTAGCTCTTTACGTCAAAGGCTGAAATACAAGGTATTAGGAGTTCTAACAGAAAGACATGCTTAATTAATCACAGAGGACCCTTCCATGACCTCATAAAGGGCAGTCAATCCTTTAGCGCAAGCACCAAGTCTAATTGATCTACTTTGAGAACGGTCAACATCGATTCACTGATGGCACCGACAGAGATGGTCGCCTCGCTTCGAGTTCTTAGGAAACTATGCAGTATTTTTTTTAATGTATTATTTTTACATTGTTACCACAAGCATTTCGCTACAGTCACATTAACATCTGTTAACCATGTGTATGTGACAAATACAATTTGAATTGAGCAATGTACCCGTCCGTACATGAATTATTGGGCCTAAGCCTATAGCCTACCTCGCCACTAATTAAGCACAGTCCATGACAAACAACATCCTCCACCCCTCCCTCTTCCCTAAGCAACAGCGGCAGCATTACTGGCTTTTTTATAGGGACGTCGGTGAAAAGAATTTATAGTGCACTGCAGAGTGAAGTACCATTAAGAGTCGAGAATGGAATGTCAAGTGGTTTTGTCCCAAATTAATACCACTCACCACCTCGACCACCCCACAACAATAACTTCTACTTGTGATGGTTGGGGGGGGGTGTACAGTTACATATTGGGATATCTTTTTTTTTGTTACGATATATCGTATTGACAATATTGCAATATAGTTTTGAGCTAGTTGGCTGTACCTGCACCAAAACTCAGTATTTTTCCTTAATAGCTTTTAAAATAGGGAGCCAATTAGTTTTTAGACTTTGATTTCCATGACTGATCATGGCTCTCTTGCCCCTCTGCAGCAGACATATGGTGAGCAATAAAAATCACACTATTGATTCACAATATATATACAACTTACTCTTACTTGAAGCCTTAACTAGCCTACTTTGTGAAAGAAGTCCATCTTGTTGTTCTTCCCTCTGTATCATGACTACAGGCTCCAGTTGTTTGTTCCTTTTCCCAACTAAAGGTTTATTAAATCAAGGAACTAGATTCCATGCCTGGCCCTGGAAACATCAATCAGGTTAGCGGCATACCTAGCTGGCCTTAAGTGTGTCAGGCCCCCATTAGCTCGATAACCCCAACAGCAGTGTCGGAGCACACACACAAGGACAGAATTAGCCTGGACTGCACACAAAATCTCACCTGGGCTCCACATAGCCCCCAGCTCTAAACATGTTTGTGTGATGTGCAGACGTAAATACAAGGGTCAGAGATCCAGGGGGGCCCGGGCCAGACGTTTGGCAGATATAGCCGTCTACAGTCGGACAATAAGAACTGGATAGGGGGAAAACATGTTGATTCCTATCTTAGAAGTAACAACTTTCTGGGTTTTGTTAATCTCATCTTGAGCCTAAAAAAAATGGCTGAATTACTGCTGTTAGCAAAAGCAAACCCTGAATCGGGTAAAATAATATATTGAAAGCTGAAGTTACATAAATTAATTTCCGCCTCTGTTCACTGAACTAAATTAAGCTAGTAACTAAATATAAAAAGTTCAAGATTTAGGCTTAAGGAGAAAAACTAAAGGGCCAAAATTGTATTTTCTTGGCGGTAAGGTGAGAGGTAAGGGAGTCGAATGGGCACTAAAGACCTTTTCATTTGCATATTCCTCATCACTACCCCTCCATTCTCAAACCCAGGGCTTCAAGAGGATACCGGGAATAAATAAAAGCATGCACAAGGAGAACATGAGATTCCAAAAGGCATTTAACTCAACCAGCCACAGATGTTAGCCAACCTTCCCTTACTAGCCCCCTCATAAAAACACTTTTCCAGAGCTTAAGGTGTGTGTGGCTTCTGGCAAGCATCCTTTGATTGTACCACTTTTTCATTTGTTTTCTTCTCTTCTCAACCCTTGTTTTCCTACTTGTCGGAAAGCACGAGCTGCAGCTGCACGACTTCGTGAAAGCAACGCTGGGCGTGCACCTTTTGTTTTACATCGATTTCTTGTAGAGCATAATCCTCACGTGGTAACCTCACACCCTCCTCTGCTCAGACCCCCCCCAACCATCCTTCAGTCAATGCATGGATTCCCAGGAGGCACACCGTTGCCTTGGGCATATTTGGTTTGCTACCAGCTATGGCTGTGATCCCAAACAATGGGGCTGAATAGCAGGACAATCCTATCATTGCCACTTCTGATAAATCACTCTGAAGGCCATGGAGGTCGAGGGCAGGGGAGGAAGAGCAGGTCAGGAGCTCCCGGTGACCTGCATCCAATACATTCAGGAGTGGGATTTCAAACAAGGAGTGGGTGTCCTTCACAGAAACAAGAACACTTCTGAGAGTCGGCCGAGGATCCACAGCCCCAAGCCGAGGGCAGAGTCTCAACTAACAAACCACAGAGCAGAAATCTCTGTTGCCTAAATATAAGGCACTTTGTTTCAAAATGTCAACTTCCTAAAGAGTGCATTGTGTGTGAGAAAGTTTGATGAGCGGGACCGAAGCTATTTTTAAACCAATCTCAGATGAGTTTCATATTGCATTTCAAGAATCAAAAGGCTCTCTCCAGTTCGCTCTGTTTACGTTTTCCCTCAGTATTATTTAAACAAAAGAGGTAGAATTATCTACAAGCAACAATCTGACAACTACCCCAGAGAACAATCACACTAAGACTGGACAGGCACAATAGCTGACAGATGGTCCTTAAGGAGACATGCTTCATGCCGGCTCATCCCGTCATGCTAAATTTACCAGCAAAGAAAGTGTGATTTCCCCACAGGTTCACGGAAGGCCCTAATTTACTCTGCTTAATAAAGTGTATGTCTCCACCTGAATCTAAATTAACACCCTCTCATCAATTTCTCATGTAGTTACTTTAAAATCTGTAAATTACATTTCCAGAGACATTGCATTGGACTTCCAGACTTAGGGGATAGACTACATATATGCTAAAAACCTAATGTTTTATGCATCAAGTTTCACCGGCCCATTTGTACATTAAATATGTATATTGCCATGCAGAAATACATTTTAAAAGGGAAAAACTGACATTTAGCCACCCAGAGTATGGTAACTGTGTTTAAAAATCAAGGACAGCAAGCCAGGTCTGACACACCCAAAATGGGGTGACCAGTAGCCTTTTGTGGCAAAAACCGTTTGAATTCCGGACTGCTTATTTTTAAACCCTTGGCACAGGTTCTTTAACGTCCGTGAGCAGCTGAGAAAAAAAGTATTCCTATATTCTTTGTAAGACCACAAAGAGGCCAGCAAGTGCATTTCACCAGACACACACACACAAAAAAAATGTAGATTTGCAATACTAAAGAAGATATGACAATCACAGAAAAATAACTCTTTCATTATACAAACAAGTCCCATCTCATGTGGGACGAGCCAGCATGCAGCATTAGCCATTTGCATATGACTCGTTTTTCGACATTGAAACAAAGTGCTCGCGTGGGAAAGGGAGCGTCAGTGGGTTAAATCACTAAGCAATCCTCTTAATTCCTCGGCAACGAGTTTGGAATGTCGACTGCAGGTCTAGGACACAGCTGCTCCAGCTGTTCCTGCCATCAATTCTCTTCCCTCAGACAGAAAAATGAAAGGAATCAGGAAGCTTAGCGGTTCTCCAGGAAGCAACCCTCACCTCCATTCACCATTTGCCCCCACCACTGATATTTCAGGGAAGGGGGGGGGGGGACATGGGCAGACAAGCATAGTCTGCACAGATACATGGGATTACACCCCTTTTCACATCCCAGTCATTTAAAATTCATGCATGCACATTTGGTGCCTTAAATAATAAATGATAAACAAAATGGGCCTTCACATAGGGGCAATATGGTAATGACAAAGAGGGGGGGAAAAAGTGAGAAACTCACCAGTCTCTTCATCAATGGTGAATATCCCTAAACCAGAGCCGTCCCGTATTGAGTAGCGTATTTCTCCGTCTCTTCCTTTGTCTTCGTCTTGAGCCGTTACTTTCATTACGGATGTCCCAATGAGGGCGTCCTCTTTTATAAATCCCTTATCCACAAACGAGGGGAACCACGGGCGATACAGATTCTCGTTTACGTCCACTACATCCACCTCAATGAAGCACGTCGACGATAAAGACACGGGCTTCCCTTTGTCCTTGGCTTTCGCCGTGAGGTTGTACACCTGCTTCTTCTCGTAATCCAGAGTCTGCAGGATACGCACCGCGCCACTGAGTTTGTCCACCTCGAAGTTGCCGTCCCCGTTATCGCTGAGGCTGTACCGTACCTGACTGGACAGCCCGACATCCGGGTCGTGAGCCTCCAGCCACATAATCACAGTGCCGACCGGGAGGTCCTCCCTCACCTTCACCCGGTAATTTGACGGGATGAATTTGGGAGGATTGTCATTGACGTCCTCAAGAACGACCTTTAGCAACACTGTAGACACGAGTTGTGGATCATTAACCGCCTGGTCACATGCAGCGATCTTCAGAATGTAAACCGGGTGCACCTCGCGATCCAGCTGCTTTTTCACTGTCACTACTCCAGTCAGCTCGTCAATGGCAAACTGGTCAGTGTCGGCCACAATCGAATACCTGATTACTCCGTTATCTCCCTGGTCCTTATCGGTGGAATCCACCTGGACGATTTCAGTCCCCACTGGTGTGTTTTCACTTATTTCCACCGAATAGGAGTCTTGCAGGAACTGCGGACTGTTATCGTTAGCATCCAAGATCTTAACATCCAAAAGACGCGAGGAGGACTTCTGCGGTATTCCCAGATCGTAGACCGTGACATTCAGTGTGTAGTGGTCCGTCGTTTCCCTGTCCAGTGGAGTGTGAACCAAAAGCCAACCGGTGTTCATGTCTACAATGAAACGACTCTCTGTATCTCCTCCTGAAATAACGTACACCAGTTTTCCGTTAAAACCACTGTCTGTGTCGGAGGCGCTTAGATGGACTACCCTAGCCCCAACCTGAAGGTCCTCTTTGACCTCAATGACACTGGGGAAGGACTCTGCAAACTGAGGGGAGTAGCGGTTAACCGTATGGATGTCCATTAAGTTACCGTCAGGCTCAGTTGGGGTGTGGATCTTAGTGCCATGAAGAAGCTTTTCTGCCAACATGGTAGCAACCCCAGTGTCGACGCACTTCAGTTGGACAGGCTTGCGAGCTGTGATGACAGTGATGTTCATTATCATTGGTTCAGTCTCATGCTCTCCATCACTGGCTCTGATCTGTAAGCTATGGAAGGACACTTTACCTGCCTCCCCCTCGCTCAGTGTTCGTTTCAAAGAAAGCACACCCGAGTTGGAGTTCAACTCAAAGAGATCAAGATCATTCCCAGTTTTTATTTCGTACCGCACTAGCTGCAATTCGTCAGCATCAATTGCAGACACCGTCGTTATCTGCTCTCCCACGCCATGGTCTCTAGGCACCGTGACTTCACAGTCGACATTTTCGAATAGAGGCTTATTGTCATTCAGGTTATTCAGTGTGACAGTAACTGATGCCTCCACCTCCCGTCGGAAAGGGGAACCCCAGTCTGATGCCCTAATTTTGAGATTGTAAATCCTTGGCATCAGCTCGTAATCCAGCTCTTCTGAGGTGCCGATGACACCAGAGAAGTAGTCGATGACAAACGGCTGCGGGCTCACGTTGGCAATGCTGTAGGTCACATACCCGTTCTCTCCACTGTCTAGATCCGTGGCTTTCACTGCTAAAACGATGGACCCTACGGGTACATTCTCATCAACGGTGGCCTTGTAAGAGGTCTGTTGGAACTCAGGAGCATTATTGTTAACATCTATAATGTCAATGATAACCTTGGTCGCTGCCTTTTTGTCACTGGTAATAACTTCTAGTTCAAATTTAGGGGCATAATCCGCATAGATGGGTCCAGTTGTGGTAATTAAGCCAGTGTCTGGATTAATAGCAAAACGATTCTTCTCTGTTTTATATCTGAAAGCATACTTCAACTGTGGATACTTTGGCAAGGCAGTTACCATAGCAACAGGTGTATGGAGAGGGGCAAACTCACTGAGATTGACCCTATAAACAGCGTGTTCAAATTTAGGGGGGCCCACTTTAAACTGAGGGGATGTTACATGTACCACTTTCGCTGAAGAAAACTGGGGGGGGCTTCCTTTGTCCTTGGCCTGTAATGTGAGGTTGTATCCGAAAGGCTGGGTGTCCCAGTCTACATCCTTGACCGCTTTGATTTTGTACTCCTTGCTCCCGGGACTTGTTCTCATGGCCTTAAACTGTTGGAGGGGGTCGCCCGCCACCACGCTCAACGACGCAATCTCCCCATTTGGTCCCTGGTCGCTGTCCTCGACGGTCACTATGGCGTAGGTGGGGTCGCGGTCAGCGCCCGAGGGCGCCAGGGTGACTGCGGCGATGACAGGCGCGTGCTCGTTGGCCTGCTCCACCCTCACCGTCAGCTTGGCCATGCTACTGAAGCCGCTGCTCCCGTAGAGCTTCATGCCTCGGTCCACGGCCAGGATCTCCAGGTCATACAGCTTGGTCTCAGCGTGATCCAGCTTGCCCGTCAGCGTCACCACCCCGCTTGTGGGGTGAACGGCAAACACATCTGTCCACTCCCGGAAGCTGTAGTAGTACTCCCCGTTGGTCCCGATGTCGGCGTCCGTGGCGGTGACCTTGGCCACGCTGGTCCGTAGGGCCGTGTTCTCGAGCAGCGAGACGCTGTAGGAGGTGGGAGAGAACAGAGGCCTCAGGTCGTTGGTGTCCTGAACCTGGACCTGGACTCGGGCGCGAGCCTCCACGTTGGTGCCCCTCTCCACAGCTTTGACAGTGAGCAAGTAGTGGTCTTTGACCTCCCGGTTCAGAATGGCAGTGCTGCCTCCTTTGGTCCTTATTCTCAGGAAGCTAAAGTCTCCCAGGACGTAGTCCTCTGCTTTGAAAAGGTTCTCATTGTCTCCTGACACTATTTTGTACCGTATCTCCCAGGTGGGGTCTGTGATGTAGATGCCCATCTTGGCATGACTCTCCAAGTAGGTCTTAGCAGCAGAGTTCTCATATATGGTGGCATTGTAAACAGAGTGAGTGAACTGCAGGGCCAATGCCTTCTCCGTCCTTTGGTTCCCTGTGCATCCGCAGAGGAGCTGCAGGAGCAGCACGAGCAGTGAAGTCAAGTATTTCCCCATTTTCGTACCGTGTTCTCTACCAAACCACCTGGAGACGCACAAAACAGAAGGTCAGAAACAAGCTAAAAAAAAATAAACATCAAATTAAACATTTTTATAGATTTTTCAGAAAATCTCAATAGAGATGGATCAGTGCTTTAATTTAAGAGCATCATAAAATATATGTCTTTATGCTAACAAGCAAAAGGGCTAAATGTTGAACCTTCCCAACAAAATTGTGGTTTTAAAGTGGCACGGTGAACGGCTGCTGTTAATGTCTGCTCGACAAAGGTCTCTAACCTTACTACTCCCTTTACTGTGAGCCTCACTGAGCTCATTTAAACGGCTTGACAAACGATGGTCAGGCTGATAAATGGGTTTTCTGTGACAGAGGGGGAGAGGGAGAAAAGATATAGGACAAATAACGTATTTGTCTTGGCCGGCATTCCTCTTACGATTTCAGCAACAGGTTTAACAGAACAGATATACTACGTAAATCCTTTTTTACTGTTTCAAAGCACAATTCAGAGACGAGTCTCTTCACATCAGAACATGTACTCATTTAATTCAGTCCTCTATGTACAAATGATGATGGAGGTCATTGGTAATGACAAAATAGTTGTACGGCATTCAATTCTCACTTATTCCAAAAAATATATATATTTTCTTTTTTTACTAGGCAAGTCAGTTAAGAACAAATTCTTATTTACAATGATGGCCTAGGAACAGTGGGTTAACTGCCTGTTCAGGGGCAGAACAACAGATTTGTACCTTGTCAGCTCGGGGGGTTGAACTTGCAACCTTCCAGTTACTAGTCCAACGCTCTAACCACTAGGCTACCCTGGTCAAGCTAAAACGGACTTCGAAGCTATAATAAGCGCATTTGACAATTCCTTCTATCTTCTAAATTGCACATGTTTGAAATTCTTTGATCTTACATGACATTATGCAAATAGCTCAAGCGGATACATTGCACGAAGAAAGGGTTTGGAAATGGCAGGAAAGCAGCACTGTCCTCGCATAACTAGACACGCAAACTGACTCAAAATACATGGGTCTTAATACGAAAGGAAGTGACATTCAGGCATACAGGTTTGTGCTCGTATTGGATGTCACGTGTACATTATACATCCATTATTATGCCTGGAAACAGTGTATGATCAAAACGACTCAATTCTAGCACTAAAAGCTGTATCTATACTGACTCTGGGGCCTTGGGTCCTGAGCTTGGCTATTTTCTGTTTAGGCTGTGCTAAAATAAACACAGCGCTGCACTTTGGGCTTTTTAAAGAGTCGCCATCGGGAAAAGCACTGGAGAATGTTAAAACATCCCAGCCCAGGCTATTGACTGACACTGGTGTCCAGCTGCCTTGGATCTGTTCAAAACACATGCTGAATGTATGTTTGCAATAGACATATATAAATATATGTGTGTTTTATGGGGCTAGTAGCATATTGCAGGCATGAGAACTTTCAACAACAACAAAAAGTATGCCTATATTTTTTTACCCCCTGGGGATTAGGCTAACTTTTCATGCCTCCAGTGTAGGGCTTTATGGCACAGTCATGTCAGGCTAGTAAAGCAAACATAAGTAAAATAAACACATGTACACTTTTTTTTTTAACTAAGTCTGCAATACACATCCAGGATTTTTCAACTGTTGAACTAGGCAATTCGTGGCAAATCATGAAGGGGGAAAATTATATTGACATGTTTTTTTTTTTTTTTGGGGGGTCTGAAATCATATTATTGGAAGAAAGGAAAAGACAAAAACAGCTTCATAAAATCATTGCTTTCTGTCTGTTGTTTAATTGTCCAACCCATCCCCCAACGCTCCCCGTTTCTATTCATTTCACGTAGACGCGGCAGCATTGCCTGAGACAGATGTACGTACCGATTGTTTAAAGAAATGGCAACAATACCCCAACCGCGAACACTGCACAATGTGTAAAACAAGTCCCACACATATACAAAAGGCGTAGAACAGTAACCAACTTCCATAGTCTCTCATTTCGATAGTAGCCTATTTAATACCTTCCCTAAAAACTTTAAAACGTTCAACTTCACTGGGGGAAAGAAAGGGTACTCTGATTTCAGTCCACTGCTCGAGCGCCACTTATAGAGAACTAGTCCGCTCGGACAATCTCAACTTTTAACTCCGATTCACAAACCACAAAGACAACTTGCTTATACACAGGAAAAGTGCTAAAAAACAAATGCATCACATTACATACCTATTGCCTCATTAACGGCGTGGATTTTGGCGGTTTTTCGTGTAGTTTGTAAGGTACGAACGTCTGCATGGTAACTACGTGGACTTCCCTCTCCGCGACTCTATCCACTTTCCACTTCTTTCTAGTTGCTCCCTTTCTTCCACACTGAATTCCCCCTAGTATCTCTCCGCGTTGCGCACGCCCGGATCTACTTTGCTGGCATGAAGATAAAACAACCAGCTCGCTCCCCGCTTCAAGAATCGAGATAACGGTTACCTTTGATCGGCTCTATTCCCTAGTCTAATTTCAATTATTTATCCCTTCCTAGGCTTTATAATAGGCAAATCATATAAAATAGGATTTCATGGGGAAATATCAGGCCAATACCTATGCAGTAATATCCTTTTTGATTGCATTTTACATGAACATTACAATTTACTCCCCAAATGTCGGCAATGTTTTACCACATTTACGCACGGTGCCAATAGTGTTTATGAGGTAATCCAAGCAAATTAAAAGTGTTACTTGGGTATAGGTTTGATTCAAATTTTTCCCGCATGGATTAATGGTATTCCCTATTAATGTAAACAATTGCCTATACAGTACAACAGCCTACAACGTTTTATTATGAGCATATGGGGAGGGGGAAGTGTTTTCCTATTTACAACCTTCAATTCATTTCGATGTGTGCAACGAGAGTGCACATTTACACGCCTGCTATTCAAGAAATATCTTCATGTTGAAATATTCGGTGTAATACATGTGCAATAATATATTGTTCCCAAATCCGCGCGCATGGGAGTGTGACCGATGTGCGATTGATGGCGCTCTCTCACTACTTATTGTTCAGCCTATTTTCTCTCCAAAGCGCTGCGCTCTGGACGGCACATGCTGCTGCTCACCCACAACTTTATAGTGTGTGTGTGTGTGTGTGTGTGTGTGTGTGTGTGTGTGTGTGTGTGTGTGTGTGTGTGTGTGTGTGTGTGTGTGTGTGTGTGTGTGTGTGTGTGTGTGTGTGTGTGTGTGTGTGTGGTGTGAGAGGGGAATCTTGGAGAGATTGTGAAGCACGGGCTGCCAGTATAATGTCATATTAACGCCTCCTCGGAAGTTTCTCATGTCACCAATGTTGATGATGATCATGACGAAAGACTCCTGCTATTTTCAATGGTTTTAGGCAATACATTATTTATCCTCTATCAGTGTAAAGCAGTGCTATTTCCTAGTTGTACTTACCAGACGGGCTGGATGACGCCGACTCTCCAAAGTTCGGTTCAGATAAATCTCTGCAAATGTTGGCAAATTATGTTTGCGAGCAGGTTGCAAAACGGTAAAGTGACACACAGGAACCAATCCGACTCCGGTTATTCCACATTATTCACATTTTCAACGCCTCCGAAATCCATTAAAAACACATTTTCATCAAGCGTGTATGGCACATTGGAGTCCACAATCGTTCATCTGCGTGCGGTTCAACAGCATCGGTTGAACAGCCAGTAGCCTACTGTTTCTACCGGGATGCCTCGGTTTTTAGGAAGCAGTGACGTAACGAGGCTCACACGCCTTCGTTGCTCTCCTTGCTGATTCCCATACAAGTTCAACTGGAAAATAAAGCGACAAGGAGCCTAAAATATTAAAAGAGCAGGATTCAAGATTCACTCGTTGGTAATACTCAATTGCTTTGCTACGGGACCATAACAATGACTTTCCCTTTTGAAAGTAAACTAAGGTTGTGTAGGATATCATTTATGTGATATGGTTGTGATATGGTTGCAACAGGCTGCACATTTCAGGACGAACTCATACAATGACTGTAAAATTCAATCTATGCAAAATACGTTATATAACCTTTATATATAGGGTCAACATGCATGGACGTGGAAATCCCAAACACAACTACTATTCCACCACGCAGTCACAGCCACACACCGGAAGTTACCCCCATGCTGTGTGCAGGGAGGCCACAAACGAACACACCCTCAATTGCACGTCTAAATTTGATGCGAACCAGTCGTCTGATCCCTGTCCTATGTCCACTCACCAATGGCTCATTGAAGTCAAATTTGCTCTCTTTCTCTCTCTCTCTCCCTCTCTCTATTTTTTCTCTCTCTCTCTCCCTCTCTCTATTTTCTCTCTCTCTCGCTCTCTCTCTCTCGCTCTCTCTCTCTCTCAAAGATGTGTTTACATTGCCAAAGCCAATGAAATAAACAATAAACTAATAAACTAAAGTGAGAAGGCACGAAACAACATGAACAAAAAAATGTGACATTTATCAGTAAATATTGCACTCAAAAAGGTTTAAAAAGATAGACATTTCAAGTGTTTGGCGTGTATTATCAGCTATGCACAGTGTTTTAGCAATGTGCAAATGGTTGTAGTTAGAATAGTAGTGGAAGATAAATGAACAGATAAATATTAGTGGTATTTACAATGCTGTTTGTCCTCCACTGGTTGCCCTTTCCACATGGAAAAGGCCACAAATTCTCTCTCTGTATCGCTCTCTATCTGTATATCTGTATCTCTCTGTATCTCTCTCTCTCTGTATATCTGTATCTCTCTGTCTCTCTCTCTGCGACTCTGTAACTCTCTCTGTATCTCTCTCTGTATATCTGTCGGTCTCTCTGTCTCTTCCTCTCTCTCTCTGCATTGCTCTGTGTCTCTGTGTATCTCTCTCTCTCTCTCTCTCTCTCTGTATGTTTCACTCTCTGTCTCGCTCTATCTCTGTATCGCTCGCTGTCTCTCTCTGTATGTTTCTCTCTCTCACTGTGTAGATCTCTCTCTGTACCTCTCTATGTCTCTTGCTCTCTGTATCTCTCTCTGTCTCCGTGTATCTCTCTCTCTCTCTGTATCTCTCTCTGTATGTTTCACTCTCTGTCTCTCAATTCAATTCAATTCAAGGGCTTTATTGGCATGGGAAACATGTGTTAACATTGCCAAAGCAAGTGAGGTAGACAACATACAAAGTGAATATATAAAGTGAAAAACAACAAAAATTAACAGTAAACATTACACATACAACAGTTTCAAAACAGTAAAGACATTACAAATGTCATATTATATATATATATATATATATATATATATACACAATGTACAAATAATTAAAGGACACAAGATAAAATAAATAAGCATAAATATGGGTTGTATTTACAATGGTGTTTGTTCTTCACTGGTTGCCCTTTCTCGTGGCAACAGGTCACAAATCTTGCTGCTGTGATGGCACACTGTGGAATTTCACCCAGTAGGTATGGGAGTTTTTCAAAATTGGATATGTTTTCGAATTCTTTGTGGATCTGTGTGATCTGGGGGAAATATGTCTCTCTAATATGGTCATACATTGGGCAGGAGGTTAGGAAGTGCAGCTCAGTTTCCACTTCATTTTGTGGGCAGTGAGCACATAGCCTGTCTTCTCTTGAGAGCCATGTCTGCCTACGGCGGCCTTTCTCAATAGCAAGGCTATGCTCACTGAGTCTGTCATAGTCAAAGCTTTCCTTAATTTTGGGTCAGTCACAGTGGTCAGGTATTCTGCCGCTGTGTACTCTCTGTGTAGGGCCAAATAGCATTCTAGTTTGCTCTGTTTTTTTGTTAATTCTTTCCAATGTGTTAAGTAATTATCTTTTGTTTTCTCATGATTTGGTTGGGTCTAATTGTGCTGTTGTCCTGGGGCTCTGTAGGGTGTGTTTGTGTTTGTGAACAGAGCCCCAGGACCAGTTTGCTTAGGGGACTCTTCTCCAGGTTCATCTCTCTGTTTGTGATGGCTTTGTTATGGAAGGTTTGTGAATCGCTTCCTTTTAGGTGGTTGTAGAATTTAATGGCTCTTTTCTGGATTTTGATAATTAGTGGGTATCTAATTCTGCTCTGCATGCATTATTTGGTGTTTCGTTGTACACGGAGGATATTTTTGCAGAATTCTGCGTGCAGAGTCTCAATTTGGTGTTTGTCCCATTTTGTGAAGTCTTGGTTGGTGAGCGGACCCCAGACCTCACAACCATAAAGGGCAATGGGCTCTATGACTGATTCAAGTATTTTTAGCCAAATCCTAATTGGTATGTTGAAATTTATGTTTCTTTTGATGGCATAGAATGCCCTTCTTGCCTTGTCTCTCAGATCGTTCACACCTTTGTGGAAGTTACCTGTGGCGCTGATGTTTAGGCCAAGGTATGTATCGTTTTTTGTGTGCTCTAGGGCAACAGTGTCGAGATGGAATTTGTATTTGTGGTCCTCTCGACCTTTTTGGAACACCATTATTTTGGTCTTACTGAGATTTACTGTCAGGGCCCAGGTCTGACAGAATCTGTGCATAAGATCTAGGTGCTGCTGTAGGCCCTCCTTGGTTGGTGACAGAAGCACCAGATCATCAGCAAACAGCAGACATTTGTCGGATTCTAGCAGGGGAGGCCGGGTGCTGCAGACTTTTCTAGTGCCCGCGCCAGTTCGTTGATATATATGTTGAAGAGGGTGGGGCTTAAGCTGCATCCCTGTCTAACCCCACAACCCTGTGTGAAGAAATGTGTGTGTTTTTGCCAATTTTAACCGCACACTTGTTGTTTGT
The DNA here is from genome assembly GCF_023373465.1 of Oncorhynchus keta. NCBI lineage: Eukaryota > Metazoa > Chordata > Actinopteri > Salmoniformes > Salmonidae > Oncorhynchus > Oncorhynchus keta. The sequence continues at coordinate 6,584,560 of NC_068436.1, read as the reverse complement.
GTACATGGATTTTATAATGTCATATGTTTTACCCCCAACACCACTTTCCATCAGTTTGTATAGCAGACCCTCATGCCAAATAGAGTCGAAGGCTTTTTTGAAATCAACAAAGCATGAGAAGACTTTGCCTTTGTTTTGGTTTGTTTGGTTGTCAATTAAGGTGTGCAGGGTGAATACATGGTCTGTTGTACGGTAATTTGGTAAAAAGCCAATTTGACATTTGCTCAGTACATTGTTTTCATTGAGGAAACGAGTCTGCTGTTAATAATAATGCAGAGGATTTTCCCAAGGTTACTGTTGACACATATTCCACGGTAGTTATTGGGGTCAAATTTGTCTCCACTTTTGTGGATTGGGGTGATCAGTCCTTGGTTCCAAATATTGGGGAAGATGCCAGAGCTAAGTATGATGTTAAAGAGTTTTAGTATAGCCAATTGGAATTTGTTGTCTGTATATTTGATCATTTCATTGAGGATACCATCGACACCACAGGCCTTTTTTGGGTTGGAGGGTTTTTATTTTGTCCTGTAACTCATTCAATGTAATTGGAGAATCCAGTGGGTTCTGGTAGTCTTTAATAGTTGATTCTAAGATCTGTAGTTGATCATGTATATGTTTTTGCTCTTTGTTCTTTGTTATAGAACCAAAAAGATTGGAGAAGTGGTTTACCCATACATCTCCATTTTGGATAGATAATTCTTCGTGTTGTTGTTTGTTTAGTGTTTTCCAATTTCCCCAGAAGTGGTTAGAGTCTATGGATTCTTCAATTGCATTGAGCTGATTTCTGACATGCTGTTCCTTCTTTTTCCGTAGTGTGTTTCTGTATTGTTTTAGTGATTCACCATAGTGAAGGCGTAGACTCAGGTTTTCCGGGTCTCTATGTTTTTGGTTGGACAGGTTTCTCAATTTCTTTCTTAGATTTTTGCATTCCTCATCAAACCATTTGTCATTATTGTTAATTTTCTTCGGTTTTCTATTTGAGATTTTTAGATTTGATAGGGAAGCTGAGAGGTCAAATATCTGTTAAGATTTTCTACTGCCAAGTTTACACCTTCACTATTACAGTGGAACGTTTTACCGGAAATTGTCTAAAGGGGATTGAATTTGTTGTTGCCTAATTGTTTTTTGGTAGGTTTCCAAACTGCATTCCTTCCACCTATAGCATTTCTTAATGTTACTATCTCTCTCTCTGTCTCTCTCTCTCTCTCTCTGTATCGCTCACTGTCTCTCTCTCTCTCTGTATGTTTCTCTCTCTCTCTGTATCTCTCTGTGTATCTCCCTCTGTACCCTCTCTGTCTCTGTCTCTCTGTGTCTCTGTGTCTCTCTCTCTCTCTCTCTGTGTGTGTATCTCCCTGTGTATCTCTCTCCCTGTCTGTCTCTGTCTCTCTGTATCTCTCTCTGTCTCTGTGTATCTCTCTCTCTCTCTGTATCTCTCTCGCTCTCTGTCTCTCTCTCTCTCTCTCTCTCTCTCTCTCTCTCTGTATCTCTCTGTCTCTCTCTCTGTATGTTTCACTCTCTGTCTCTCTCTCTCTCTCTGTATCGCTCGCTGTCTCTCTCTCTCTCTGTATGTTTCTCTCTCCCTCTGTATTGCTCTCTCTCTCTATATATCTGTCTGTATCTCTCCCTCTTTCGCTCTCTGTATCTCTCTCTGTCCTCTCTCTCTCTCTCTCTCTCCCTCTCTGTATGTTTCACTCTCTGTCTCTCTCTCTCTGTATCGCTCGCTGTCTCTCTCTGTGTATGTTTCTCTCTCTCTGTCTCTGTCTCTCTCTGTACCTCTCTATGTATCTCTCTCTGTATCTCTCTGTCTCTCTCTCTCTCTCTGTATCTCTCTCTGTATCTCTCTCTGTCTCCTCTCTCTCTCACTCTCTGTACCTCTCTATGTATCTCTCTCTGTGTCTATTTCTCTCTCTCTCTCTCTGTATCTCTCTGTGTATCTCTCTCTCTCTGTGTATCTCTCTCTTCTCTCTGTGTGTCTCTCTCTCTTTCTGTATCTCTCTGTGTCTCTCTCTCTCGCTCTCTATATCTCTCTGTGTATCTCTCTCTCTCTGTATCTCTCTGTGTCTCTCTCTGTGTCACTCTCTGTACCTCTCTATGTATCTCTCTCTGTGTCTATCTCTCTCTCTCTCTCTGTATCTCTATGTATCTCTCTCTGTATCTCTCTCTGTATAACTCTCTGTAT
>NC_068436.1:6434881-6579881 GCF_023373465.1 Oncorhynchus keta | reverse complement strand
TCATTCTTCGTCAGGCCACAGTATGAGGTGTTATGGGGAAGATGGAGTAGCAGTGGTTGAGACTGGCTGGAGCTGTAGATATACAGGGTTGATCAAACTCAGTTTGAGATGTTGAATTTGAATGTGCACCATGTTGGCGCCAAAGGTTTCATTAATTCAAAACAGAATGACTGTTAAAATGTTATTTTTGTTATGGGACATTTGAAGCTATCATGGGGGATCGTTTGTCAAAGTCTTTATGCAGTATATTTGACTTTGGTTTATAGAGTAATCAAACTATTGGTGACAGAACTACAGTCTCTCTCTGTCATCAGTCTTAAATCTTTCTGTGTAGATGTAGCCGATGTGAAATGGCTAGCTAGTTAGCGGTGGTGCGCGCTAATAGCGTTTCATTTGGTGATGTCACTCGCTCTGAGACCTTGAAGTAGTTGTTCCCCTTGCTCTGCAAGGGCCGTGGCTTTTGTGCATGATGCTAACGATGCTTCGAGGGTGGCTGCTGTTGATGTGTGCAGAGGGTCCCTAGTTCGAGTCCAGGTAGGGGCGAGGAAAGGGACGGAAGCTATACTGTTACATAGACAATTTCTAATTCTCTACCCCAAATCCCTAAACCTGCACCCCATATTGTTGTTAGGGTATTTACAATAGCCAAAATGACTATGTAGTGTTGTGAAATGGAGGACTGACAGATGGCTATTGAAAGAAATCATCGGGATTAAATCAAGGACTCAAGAAGAGTTGTGATTAGGGTGCTCAAACTCCACTTTAACTTGTGCCTTGAATTGTAGTACACTTGTCACTCGATACGGACCATGACAAGATAGCTCTTACCATGCCTTACGCAATGTACTTCTAACCTGTGATTTGTGAGGGAAGAAGATAAAACAAATCCTAAAGTCACTCGCTCATCTGAACTATCTTTTTTTGCAGGTGAATGGTAACAGTTTATTAAAAGGAGCGGTTTTCTTTTTTTTCTCAGGAAAATAGAGTGACAAAAATATTTACTAAATAAACTAAGTAAAATAAAAAAAAATATGTAAAATAACTCAATAAAATAACAATAATGAAGTCATACACAAGGGGTACCGAGTTAATGTGCGGGGGTACAGGTTAGCCCGAGGTAATATGTACATGTAGGAAGGGGTGAAGTGACTATGCATAGATAATAAACAGCGAGTAGCAGCAGCAGTCTGGGTGACCATTTGATTAATTGTTCAGCAGTCTTGGGGGTTGAAGCTTTTAAGGAGCCTTTTCGACCTCGACTTGGCACTCTGGTACCGCTTGCAGAGAGAACTTGGGTGACTGGAGTCTTTGACAATTTTTTGGGCCTTCCTTTGACACCGCCTAATATATAGGTCCTGGATGGCAGGAAGCTTGGCCCCAGTGATGTACTGGGCAGTTTGCACTAACCTCTGTAGTGCCTGGATGCTCTCGATGGTACAGCTGTAGACCTTTTTGAGGATCTAGGGACCCTTGCCAAATCTTTTCAGTCACAATATCCTCAAAAAGTTATACTACTGTACCATCAAGAGCATCCTGACCAATTGCATCACCGCCTGGTATGGCAACTGTTCGGCATCAGACCGTAAGGTGCTACAGAGGTTATTGTTGTGCCCTCTTTATGACTGTCTTGGTGTGTTTGGACCATGATACTGTCTTGTCAGTTGGTCGGCATATGCTCTCAGTACAGATTCTGGTAATCCGTCTGTTTGTCTGTTCGTTAAGTTTGCCTGCATTAAAGTCCCTGGCCACTAGGAGCGTCACGTCTGGATGAGCATTTTCTTGTTTGCTTATGGCCTTATACAGCTTGTTGAGTGCGGTCTTAGTGCCAGTCATCAGTTTGTGGTGTTAAATAGACGGTTACGATAAATATAGAAGAAAACTCTCTTGGTAGATTGTGCGGTCTACAGCTTATCATGAGGTACTCTACCTCAGGCGAGCAATACCTCGAGACTACCTTAATATTAGACATCGCACATCAGCTGTTATTGACAAGTAGACACAAAACCCCACCCCTCGTCTAACCGGACGTAGCTGCTCTGTCCTGCCGACGCACGGAAAACCAAGACAACTGTATATGATCTGTGTCGTCGTTCAGCCACGACTCTGTGAAACATAAGATATTACAGTTTTTAAATGTCTTGTTGGTAGGATAATAGAATGGATGGGAGAGGCAGGTTACCCACTCGCCAACAAATTCTCATAGGGCACCATGATCTCTGCCCCCTGTATTTCCATATTTTCTTCATGTGAAAGCCTGGGATTTGGGCCTTGTCTGGGAGCAACATTGTATCCTTCGCTTCAGACTCAATAAAGAACAAATCTTCTTCCAGTTCGAGGTGAGTAATCGCTGTTCTGATATTTATTTTGGTCATATGAGACGGTAGCATCAACGTTATGTACATAATAAGTTACAAACTAAGGAAACAGTAGGGGGGAAAGGGTATCATTTGGGACATAGCCCTAGACTCCCATAACACAATCCGGTTGGAATCTAAGACCATATGCTTAATACCAATAAGAGGGGTGATTGAGATGGAGTTATATTCACTAAAAGTAAAACAAATTGCACCCATTGTCCCAGCAATTACCCCAAGGCTGATTTCTTGTCTTTTAAATCACAAACCATTCCAAACGTTCTCACAATGTCACACAGTGCATTTTGCACCCCCGTCACATTGCAAACGTGTTAGTGTTTAACTAGTTGTACTTGGTGGGGTTTTCAGACAATGGCATAAGCGTTTATTGGGAATAATAAAAGTGCAACATTTTTCCTCCTGCAGCTAGTGTGAACAACTGCTGTGCGCTGAATACAAATTCCCTCTTCTCCCTCGAGCGAGGCAAGAAGATTATCTTAACAAATCCTCATGGTTGGAGCTCTACTTGTAATTACCCACCAAAAATGATAGCATGGAAACGCTCTCTCAAAATTCTAAACAAACTGCTATGAGAGTTAGGTTATACATTATGCATTAATTTATATCTGTGTCAGACACAACACTGTCCACAGGGTCATTTTGTATGGGTATCGCAGCTTTCTTGCTTTAAAGGCCCAATACAGACATTTTTATATTTAATATCAAAACCTTTCTGGGTAACAATTAAGTAGCCTTCTGTTACACATTTCCATTAAAATGGGTAAAAATGGCTTTTTAGCTTAAAAAAATATTTCTCAAGCAAACATTTTGCTAAGACTGTCTGGGAGTCTTTTGAGTGGGAAGGGGAAAACTAGCTGTTATTGTCAGAGAGGTTTGGAACTCGCTTTGTCATTGGTCTATTAACCAACTTACCGCATGGTGATATCACCATTGAAAGCCGAAGCTCCTGCCCATGCAAACCTGTTGATTAGAAGGCCCTGTACAGATTGTATTTTCAACCAGAAAAGATCAGGAAATGACACTGGTCAAATTTTTACACACTTTTACAATCGTAATTTCGTAAGCTGTTGATATAAAACACAGGAAATCATGTTTTTTGACTGTATTGGGCCTTTAAGCAAACATGTATGTGTTTGCCATGGCAGTGTCTGGAATGATGCACTTCTTCCTCCCAGACTTCTTCTATGTCTGTCCATCTTAGAAATATCCACATATGCTCTCTGAAAATAAATCTATAGCTCATAATCTTTAGATCTGCCAGTTTGAATCAACAACAGGAGTTGTTGTTTGATGAAGCCCATTGCTGTTCACTTGGCCTCTGAAAGAAAATAGAACATAAACTGAAATCTGATCTTAGAAAATCTTTGATGTTGTTGTATGTTGAAGCTTCTTCCTCCAACTGGCCAGAAACATTTATCCTGGTTGAACCAGACTGAATGCTGTGAAACAATAGTTCATTAAGTGTTCAGTCTGGTTTACCCAGGCTAAGATAGCGTCCCAGGTGGGTCCCAATGGAACATTGGATTGGAGCCATTAGCATCATAAACAAGCCGGCCCAGCCTCATTACACTCTGAAAACAAAGTCTCATTTGTTTTGTGACATACCTCCTCTGGCAATCTTGACAGGACCCGTCAGACCCTCAACGTTTCAGACTATCCACCTGCAACCAAATGAGTCCAGCCTACTGAACCACAATATAGAGCCTAATTAGCAAATGAGTGGTTCATCTTTAACCGCGTGGTGCCTAGTCTTTTTGAGTTATTTTCTGAGGTGCATTGTCATTGGATCTGCCGAAAGAAAGGAGGTTGAGAGAAATGGAGAGAGAGCAGTGAACTTTAATCAGACAGACAAAGAGAGGGATGTGTTGTGAAAGGTAATGGGATGAGGGAGGTAGATATAATCACGCTATCATAATAGATGGTCAATGGAATTCATTGGATCTACTGCAGGTACACAACCGGTCAAAAGTGTTAGAACACCAACTCATTCAAGGGTTATTCTTTATTTGCACTATTTTCTACATTAAAGAATAATAGTGAAGACATCAACAACGAAATAACACATATGGAATCATGTAGCAACCAAAAAAGTGTTAAACAAATAAAAAATATTTGCACATTCTTCTCAACCAGCTTAATCTGGAATGCTTTTCCGGCTGTATTGAAGGAGTTTCCACAGATGCTGAGAATTTGTTGGCTGCTTTTCCTTCACTCTGTGGTCTAACTCATCCCAAACCATTTCAATTGGGTTGAGGGCAGGTGATTGTGGAGGCCAGGTCATCTGATGCAGCATGCCATCACTCTCCTTCTTGGTAAAATAGCTCTTTCACAGCCTGGAGGTGTGTTGGGTCATTGTCCTGTTGGAAAAACAATTGATAGTCCCACTAAGGGCAAGCCACATGGGATGGCGTATCGCTGCAGAATGCTGTGGTAGCCATGCTCGTTAAGTGTGCTTTGAATTCTAAATAAATCACAGACCGTGACAACAGCGAAGCACCCCACACCATAACACCTCTTCCTCCATGCTTTAAGGTGGGAAATACACATGCAGAGATCATCTGTTCACCCACACCATGTCCCCATACCACACCACGTTGGAATCAAAAAGAGGAGACAGAGGGCTGAGACAGAGGTTTAATCCTTGATACCTGAAACATGGGATGTGTACGGAGGGTGCGGGGCAACAGAAGACGAACAGCAGAGGGTCTAAGGATCTTGGAAATGGGGATAGGGACAATAAATCAGGGGAAAAGTTTGCGGGACTCTACCCGGAGGGGCAGATCCCGGATAGACAGACATACCCTCTGCCCAAGACGATAGTGGGGAGCTGGGGTCCGGTTGCGGTCCGCCTGTTGATGATACCTGGAGGTGCTCTTGAGAAGAGCAGACCGAGTGGCCAGTGGCCAAGCAGGGAAGGGTGTTCTGGGCGTACTCCACACTCATGAGTAGCTGGTTCCTGGTGGTGGGGTTGGCTGAGACGAGGCCATGAAGAGTTGTCACCAGGTCCTAATTGGCATGCTCCTACTGGCCGTTGGATTGGGGATGGAACCCGGTGGACAGGCTGCCCGACGACCCAATGAGTGTGCAGAACACCTTCCAGAATCGGGATAAGAACTAAGGACCACGGTCAGAAACCATGTCCACCCGGAAGTCCATGGATCCGGAAGATGTGCTGCACCATGAGTCGGGCCTTCTCCTTGGCTGAAGGTAGCTTGGGGAAGGCAATGAAATGGATGGTTTTGGAAAACCTGTCTACCACCGTGAGGATAGTGGTGTTGCCATCAGATGGAGGGAGACCAGTAATGAAGTCCAGGGATATATGTGACCAGGAATGGTGAGGGACAGGAAGAGGTTGAAGGAGGCCAGTCGGAGCTTGCCGAGGAGTCTTATTCTGAGCACAGACAGTGCAGCCGGCGATGAACGCGGAGACGTCCGGAACCATGGTGGGCCACCAAAAGTGATGTTGCACAAAGGCCAGGGTCTGACGGGAGCCAGGCAAGCCTGGAGAAATTATCATTTTCCAGGACTGGGAGCAGACAGCGTCTGCGACAAACATCAGGTTTGCCTGGCCCTGGTTCTCCATTCCCCAGATTGTCTCAGGGTCCAAGGGTGTAGAAGCAGGGCAATAGCAGTGTGAAAGCGGGGCTGGCTTACCATTCATAGACCCCGGCGGTAGGAGATGATGAACGACAGGGCCCATGGAGCTTTCCTGGAGTTGAGACGCTTGGTGGTGCAGAGATAATCCAGGTTCTTGTGATCTGTCCACACTATGAATGGAAGTTCTTTCCCTCTAACCACTGTCTCCACTCCTCCAAGGCCATCTTCACCGCAAGTATTTTTTGATTCCCCACATCATAATTCCTCTCTGTGGGATTAAGGCGATGGGAGAAGAAGGCTCACGGATGGAGCTTAATTTCTTAGTCCCACCTGGCCAACATCCGGTGAAATTGCAGTCCGAAATTCAATCTACAGTATTATAAATATTTAACTTTCATAAAATCACAAGTGTGATACATCAAAATAAAGCTTAACTTGTTAAACCAGTCGCTGTGTCAGATTTCAAAAAGGCTTTACCGGCGAAAGCAAACCATGCGATTATCAGAGGACAGCGCCCCGCATAAAACACATGAAAAACATTTCAACCAAGCAGGTGCGACACGGAAGTCAGAAATAGCGATATAAAAAATCCCTTACCTTTGATGATCTTCTTCTGTTGGAACTCCAAAAGGTCCCTGTTACATCCCAAATGGTCCTTTTGTTCAATAATGTCCTTCTTTATGTCCATAGAACTCACTTTAGCTTGCGCACTTCAGTCAATAATCCACCCAGTTTCCCTCCATCAAAATCCATACAAAATGAATCCCAAATGTTACTAATAAACTTTTCCAAAACAAACATTTATAATCAAACCTTAGGCACCCTAATTCGTAAATAAACAATCAAATTTAAGACAGAGAATCATTATTGTCTTTACCGGATAAAAATACCAAAGAACGCGCTCTCCTCCACGAGCTTGGAAACACTACAGCCAAAATGGGAGCCACCTAGAAAAACTACAATTTCTGGCTAATTTTTCCAAAAACCAGCCTGAAACTCTTTCTAAAGACGATTGACATCTAGTGGAAGCCCTAGGAACTGCGATCTGGGAGGACTTGGCCTTATAATAAAAGTGATGGCCATTGAAAATAGTGGTAAATATTAGTGGCTGAATATTTTTGGGGGGATGGTTTGTCCTCTGGGTTTCGCCAGCCATATCAGTTGTTATACTCACAGAAATAATTTTAACAGTTTTAGAAACTTTAGTGTTTTCCATCCAAATCTAACAATTATATGCATATCCTAGCTTCTGAGCCTGAGTGACAGGCAGTTTACTTAGGGCACACTTTTCATCCTGATGTCAAAATACTGGCCCCTGCCCAGGGCAGTCCAGGGCAGAAGGCTGGTCCACACTCCCACATCCGAAGCATCTACCTCCACCACGAACTGACGGGACGGGTCCGGATGAATAATTATGGGAGCTGTGGTGAAGCGTCCGCCCACGTGTTCTCGCACACTCCGAGAGCTTCTGGTCAGCGGGGTGGTGGCACCGGGATCCTCATCTCTCCCAAGTGGTCATTCTCTCTTTCTCCCCTTCCCCATCTGTCTATCGCCTCCTTTGAATTCCATGATGTCACAGTTACCAGCCCTTTCAAGCTTAACATCCTTATCATTTATCGCCCTCCAGGTTCCCTCGGAGAGTTCATCAATGAGCTTGATGCCTTGATAAGCTCCTTTCCTGAGGACGGCTCACCTCTCACAGTTTTAACCTCCCCACGTCTACCTTTGACTCATTCCTCTCTGCCTCCTTCTTTCCACTCCTCTCCTCTTTTGACCTCACCCTCTCACCTTCCCCCCTACTCACAAGGCAGGCAATACGCTCGACCTCATCTTTACTAGATGCTGTTCTTCCACTAACCTCATTGCAACTCCCCTCCAAGTCTCCGACCACTACCTTGTATCCTTTTCCCTCTCGCTCTCATCCAACACTTCCCACACTGCCCCTACTCGGATGGTATCGCGCCGTCCCAACCTTCGCTCTCTCTCCCCCGCTACTCTCTCCTCTTCCATCCTATCATCTCTTCCCTCTGCTCAAACCTTCCAACCTATCTCCTAATTCTGCCTCCTCAACCCTCCTCTCCTCCCTTTCTGCATCCTTTGACTCTCTATGCCCCCTATCCTCCAGGCCGGCTCGGTCCTCCCCTCCCGCTCCGTGGCTCGACGACTCATTGCGAGGCTCACAGAACAGGGCTCCGGGCAGCCGAGCGGAAATGGAGGAAAACTCGCCTCCCTGCGGACCTGGCATCCTTTCGCTCCCTCCTCTCTACATTTTCCTCTTCTGTCTCTGCTGCTAAAGCCACTTTCTACCACTCTAAATTCCAAGCATCTGCCTCTAACCCTAGGAAGCTCTTTGCCACCTTCTCCTCCCTCCTGAATCCCCTCCCCCCTCCTTCCTCTCTGCAGATGACTTCGTCAACCATTTTGAAAAGAAGGTCGACGACATCCGATCCTCGTTTGCTAAGTCAAACGACACCGCTGGTTCTGCTCACACTGCCCTACCCTGTGCTCTGACCTCTTTCTCCCCTCTCTCTCCAGATGAAATCTCGCGTCTTGTGACGGCCGGCCGCCCAACAACCTGCCCGCTTGACCCTATCCCCTCCTCTCTTCTCCAGACCATTTCCGGAGACCTTCTCCCTTACCTCACCTCGCTCATCAACTCATCCCTGACCGCTGGCTACGTCCCTTCCGTCTTCAAGAGAGCGAGAGTTGCACCCCTTCTGAAAAAACCTACACTCGATCCCTCCGATGTCAACAACTACAGACCAGTATCCCTTCTTTCTTTTCTCTCCAAAACTCTTGAACGTGCCGTCCTTGGCCAGCTCTCCCGCTATCTCTCTCAGAATGACCTTCTTGATCCAAATCAGTCAGGTTTCAAGACTAGTCATTCAACTGAGACTGCTCTTCTCTGTATCACGGAGGCGCTCCGCACCGCTAAAGCTAACTCTCTCTCCTCTGCTCTCATCCTTCTAGACCTATCGGCTGCCTTCGATACTGTGAACCATCAGATCCTCCTCTCCACCCTCTCCGAGTTGGGCATCTCCGGCGCGGCCCACGCTTGGATTGCGTCCTACCTGACAGGTCGCTCCTACCAGGTGGCGTGGCGAGAATCTGTCTCCTCACCACGCGCTCTCACCACTGGTGTCCCCCAGGGCTCTGTTCTAGGCCCTCTCCTATTCTCGCTATACACCAAGTCACTTGGCTCTGTCATAACCTCACATGGTCTCTCCTATCATTGCTATGCAGACGACACACAATTAATCTTCTCCTTTCCCCTTCTGATGACCAGGTGGCGAATCGCATCTCTGCATGTCTGGCAGACATATCAGTGTGGATGACGGATCACCACCTCAAGCTGAACCTCTGCAAGACGGAGCTGCTCTTCCTCCCGGGAAGGACTGCCCGTTCCATGATCTCGCCATCACGGTTGACAACTCCATTGTGTCCTCCTCCCAGAGCGCTAAGAACCTTGGCGTGATCCTGGACAACACCCTGTCGTTCTCAACTAACATCAAGGCGGTGGCCCGTTCCTGTAGGTTCATGCTCTACAACATCCGCAGAGTACGACCCTGCCTCACACAGGAAGCGGCGCAGGTCCTAATCCAGGCACTTGTCATCTCCCGTCTGGATTACTGCAACTCGCTGTTGGCTGGGCTCCCTGCCTGTGCCATTAAACCCCTACAACTCATCCAGAACGCCGCAGCCCGTCTGGTGTTCAACCTTCCCAAGTTCTCTCACGTCACCCCGCTCCTCCGCTCTCTCCACTGGCTTCCAGTTGAAGCTCGCATCCGCTACAAGACCATGGTGCTTGCCTACGGAGCTGTGAGGGGAACGGCACCTCAGTACCTCCAGGCTCTGATCAGGCCCTACACCCAAACAAGGGCACTGCGTTCATCCACCTCTGGCCTGCTCGCCTCCCTACCACTGAGGAAGTACAGTTCCCGCTCAGCCCAGTCAAAACTGTTCGCTGCTCTGGCCCCCAATGGTGGAACAAACTCCCTCACGACGCCAGGACAGCGGAGTCAATCACCACCTTCCGGAGACACCTGAAACCCCACCTCTTTAAGGAATACCTAGGATAGGATAAGTAATCCTTCTCACCCCCTTTTAAGATTTAGATGCACTATTGTAAAGTGACTGTTCCACTGGATGTCATAAGGTGAATGCACCAATTTGTAAGCCGCTCTGGATAAGAGCGTCTCGGGACCATGGGAGAAGTGAGTGCTGACAGGGGGAAGCCATGGTGCTGTAAAACTGTGATAGAAATGGGCAAATCCAAAGAAACGTTGCAGCTGCGCTCTGGACGTGGGTTGGGGCTAATCCACCACCACTCTCACCTTTCCCAGATCCATCTGCACATTCCCAGGAGCGATGATGTATCCAAGGAAGGAGATTGTGGAATGATGAAACTCACATTTTTCGGCTTTGACAAACATCTGGTTCTCCAGGAGATGCTGGAGAACATGTTCTTGAGCCAAGCGGGAAAAGACAAGGATTTTGTCGAGGTAGACGAACACGAACTGGTTCAACATATCCCAGAGAATGTCATTGACCAGGGCCTGGAACACAGCAGGAGCATTGGTCAAACCAAACGGCATCACCAGGTATTCATAGTGTCTGCTAGCAGTGTTGAAGGCTGTCTTCCACTTGTCACCTTCCCGTATCCGTACCAGGTGGTAGGCATTCCGCAGGTCTAACTTAGAGAAGATAGTGGCCCCATGGAGCGGCACGAAAGCTGAGGCGATGAGTAGTAGCGGTTCTTAACCGTGATGTCATTGAGGCCCCGGTAGTCGATGCATGGGCTCAATGGGTGTGGCAGCCCACGATAGTACCAGAAATCCATTGATGAGGGGATTGTGGTGCTGGAGCCAAGAAAACCCCAATACCACGGGAACCTGAGGAGACTTGATAATCATAAACTGTATAGACTCACTGTGGTTCCTGGACACACACAGGTGGATAGGAGTAGTATTGTGGGTAACCCTGCCTATAGAGCTCCCATCCAGTGCTCTTGGACTGGAGAGGGGCTGAGTGGGGATGCCCAGCTCAGACACCAGGGTGGCGTCCACGAAACTCTCGTCAGCCCCAGAGTCAATGAGAACCCGGAGAGATTTAGACTGGTCGGCATGGGAGAGGTGTGTGAGTAGGGGAGAAGAAAAACTCTCTCTATGGCCCACCAGAGTAATCTTACCTACTGATGAGCCTGGTCTCTTTAAAGGACAGGTAGACACATATTGACTGGCAGTTCCACAATACAGACAACTCTGGGTGTTAAGTCTGTGTAAGCGTTCGACTGGAGACAGCCTAGCTCTCCCGAGTTGCAATGGCTCCGAAAAAGGTGAGTCGGCAGACCTCGGAGACTCTCGAGGAAACTCGGGTAAGCTTGGATCCTCTCTTGGACATAGATGCTGGGGATCCTTGGGCAAGGTGGGATCCTTGGGCGACTGATTGGGACCGGAATCAGACCTCCTCTCCCTCCTACGTTCCCGTAGCCGCCCATCGATCTGGATGGTCAAGGTGATAAGCGAATTGAGACCCGTAGGCAGCTTCCGGACTGCGAGCTCATCCTTAACTTCCTCTAATAATCCATGAAGGAATGTGTCGAACAGGGATTCCAAATTCCAGGTGGAAATTCGTGTGGAAATCAACAGCATAGTCTTGGCGAAGCTGGAGTAACTTCGGGGCAGCCTCTCTCCCGGACAATGGAGAGTTCAAAACCTTTTTTCACCTCAGCCACTAACTCCTCAAGGCTGAAACACACGTCAGATTGTTGTTCCCACACTGCAGTATGGGAGCCCTCCCGGACATTAGCGCTATCTTCGAGCGGTCCGAAGGAAAGGGCTGCAGCTCAAAGTTGAGGGAACATTGGGAGAGAAATGCCTGACAGGTTCCTAACCCTCCAGTGAAGCGTCCCGGAGGAGGTAGGCAGGGTTCTCATGTAGCCAGGGTAGCTTGGAGAGACGCACTACTGACAGCGGTGTTACAGGGGGGCTGGGAGGCTACTGTCATGGCCGTCGGCCTCACAGATAATCTGTGTAATTTCCCCAGCAATGTATTCAAGGCACAGTCATGGCCTTCTGCCAAGGTCCGAAAGGTACAGAACGGCTCGGGGTCAGGGCAGGCAGACATCAGTTATCCAGGGTGGTGTGACAAGGTACAGAACAGCAGGTAGGCTCAGGGTCAGGGCAGGCAGAATGGTCAAAACCGGGAAAACTAGACAACAGGGACTAGAGAGAAAAAAGCCGGTAGGCTTGACGAGACAAGACGAACTGGAAACAGAAAACACAGGTATAAATGCACAAAGGATAACGGGGACAATGGGAGACACCTGGAGGTTGTCACGTTCTGACCTTCATTTCCTTTGTTTTGTCTTTATTTAGTATGGTCAGGGCGTGAGTTGGGGTGGGCAGTCTATGTTTTTCTATTTCTGTGTTTGGCCTGATATGGTTCTCAATCAGAGGCAGCTGTCTATCGTTGTCCCTGATTGAGAATCATATTTAGGTAGCCTGGTTTTCACTGTTGGTTTGTGGGTGTTTGTTTCCGTGTCTGTGTTTGTTCGCCACACAGTACTCTTTCGGTTTGGTTAATTCACGTATTCGTTTGTTTTGTATTCTTAGTGTTCAGTTTATGTTTTTAAAATAAACGATATGAACACTTACCACGTCGCATCTTGGTCTGATCCTTACTCCTCTTCAGATGAAGAGGAAATCTGCCGTTACAGAGGTGGGCGGAGACAAGCACAAGATAGGTGAAACAGATCAGGGTGTGACATCTAAACAGTTGATGTTGACATATGTCTGTTACTTGAACTTTGTGAAACATTTATTTGTGCTGCAATTTCTGAGGCTGGTAACTCTAATGAACTTATCCTCTGCAGCAAAGGTAACTCTGGGTCTTCAATTCCTGTGGCGGTCCTCTATAGAGCCAGTTTCATCATAGCGCTTGATGGTTTTTGCAACTGCACTTGAATAAATTGACTGACATTCATGTATTAAAATAATGATGGTTTCTTTTCTTATTTGAGCTGTCCTTGCCATAATATGGACTTAGTATTTACCAAATAGTGCTGATTTGGCTCAAACACATTAAGAAGGAAAGATATTCCACAAATTAACTTTTAAGAAGGCACACCTGTTAATTGAAATGCATTCCAGGTGACATCCTCATGAAGCTGGCTGAGAGAATGCCAAGAGTGTGCTCACCAAGGCAAAGGGTGGCTATTTGATGAATGTCAAATATAAAAATATATTTTTTATTTGTTTAAAAATGTGTTGGTTCCCTACATGATTCCATATGTGTTATTTCATAGTTTTGATATCTTCACTATTATTCTACAATGTAGAAAATATTTAAAAAATAAAACCTTTGAATGAGTAGATGTTCTAAAGCTTTTGACAGGCAGTTTACATATTTATATACGAGACTTATGAGAGCGTAGGATAGCAACTCACCACAGAACACGATGAATTGTCCTTTAGCATCCCAAGTGACTTACAGTCCATATGACACATATTTAATATACAGTATGGGGCCCACGCCAGAATGAATCAAACCCACAAGCCTGGTTTTGCCAGCACCACTCTCTAACCCACTGCGCCATTGGATCGATTATCACCCCTGCATTCAATATTGGACAGAGGAGTGGAATGAATAAGCCGATGTGATCTTAGCTCAACACTAGGCCTGGCGAACTTGACGAGGTCGTTAGCCATTTCAGATTATCCATCAGATTCTGTTAACCTCGTGAATCCATCCTGGTAAACCACAATGGAAATCACAATTAGCAAGTCAATGGTTAAGCTTTATCCTATTTAAATATATGTATATATTGTATTCTGTGGGAAGTGAATTGTCATCATCTCTGCAGATCCATTTAGTGGAGATTTACATTAGAAATATTTTCTCTGCCCCTGGCAAAAACTACAACTGTGCCCATTCCAGAGCGCAGGGCACTTTAGTCACTCAGGTTAGCTGGAACTAGCTGGGCGGAGTTGGACTTTTTATTTTTTATTTTGGGCAAGTTTTGAGAGTCGCTGTACATCACAAGAAAACTCTCCAGATGTTTAGCCCCTGAACGAAGACACACATCATTTATCTTGTGTGGGCATTGTTCATTTTTGTTGAGTCATTCATGTTCATTATCTTACCAAAGCGAAACTATCATTGCTGTGTGATAACTAAAGTTAGTACATTGTGGGCACAAGGTGACTGCCGCAAGAGCACACAGAACCTCACTGTGGAAAACACACAGGTTACAGGGATAGATCAGCTGTGTGTAGAGACAACCACTGATTAGAGAGAAGGGTTGAAGTAGGGGATCTTTCTCCCGAACAGTTACATCAAACTCCATTTAGTTCTTTCATGTGGCTAATAGCCTACGCAAGGTGAACATTGTTCAGCGTGTACACTACCTCACTGCAGCAAACATACACGTTTCTCCTGAATTTGAAATGTGGCTTTACAAGTTGACTCCACCCAGAACATACAGCACCCCAGTGAGACTGTGGTGTTTGTAGAGGCGGAGGCGTGTCCCGAGACCATCAGACAATGTTCATGTTATTCTGATGTACTACTCTTGGGAAAGAAAGGCCCCTGGATGTAGCCTCTGGTTTAATCATAGCTTGAATATCTATGTCAAACACACCAGGACATCAATATGAAGGATGATAGATGGTGCAAAACACATTAAATAGCTCTCATTTAGTTATACCCAAGGGGCTAAAGCCCTCTATTTGAAGAGATACAGGCCTATATGATGAAATTGAACCATTGCAGACTTTGTTGTATTGGCCACATAGAACTATATACACTGAGTGTACATTATGGACACCGGCTCTTTCCATGACAGACTGACCAGGTGAATCCAGGTGAAAGCTAGGATCCCTTCTTGATGTCACTTTTTAAACCCACTTCAATCAGTGAAGATGAAGGGGAGGAGACAGGCAAAAAAAATATTTGAGACATGGATTGTGCATTGTGTATGTGTGCCATTCAGAGGGTGAATGGGCAGGACAAAAGATTGAAGTGCTTTTGAACGGGGTATGGTAGGGTAGCAGGTGCCAGGTGCACTGGTTTGTGTCAAGAACTGCAACGCTGCTGGGTTTTTCACACTCAACAGTTTCCTGTGTGTGTATCAAGAATGGACATCCAGCCAACTTGAAACAACTGTAGGAGGCATATGTGTCAACATCGGCTAGCATTCTGGTGGAATGCTTTCGACACCTCGTGGAGTCCACGGATTGAGGCTGCTATGAGGGCAATTATTGTAGAATAATTGTGAAGACATCAAATAACACATATGGAATCATGTAGTAACCGGAAAAGTGTTAAACAAATAAAAATATATTTTATATTTGAGATTCTTGAAAGTTCATGAGGTAGTCAATTAACAGATGTGCCTTCTTAAAAGTTCATTTGTGGAATTTCTTTCCATCTTAATGCATTTGAGTCAATCAGTTGTGTTGTAACAAGGTAGCGGTGGTATACAGAAGGTATCCCATTTTGGTAAAAGACCGAGTCCATATTATGACAAGCGCAGCTCAAATAAGCAAAGAGAAATTACAGTCCATCATTACTTTAAGACATGAAGGTCAGTCAATTCGGAGAACTTTGAAAGTTTCTTCAAGTTCAGTCACAAAAACCATCAATCGCTATCATGAAATTGGCTCTCATGAGGACCGCCACAGGAAAGGAAGACCCAGAGTTACCTCTGCTGCAGAGGATAAGCTCAGTAGAGTTATCATCCTTAGAAATTGCAGACCAAATAAATTCTTCAAAGTTCAAGTAACAGACACATCTCAACATCAACTGTTCAGAGGAGACTGCATGAATCAGGTCTTCGTGGTCGAATTGCTGCAAAGAAGCCCATTTTTATTCTGGGATTCTTTAACTAATTCATCAATATGCTTTTTAAAAGACAGCTTTTCATCTTTTAATTGTATTTTTATTGAAACTTTATTTAACAAGGCAAGTACATATGCTTAAATCATCAGAGTCATTTTTAAAGAACAACATTTTCTTAGTTTTGCATGCACTCAATAATAATTTCAGGTCAATAAAGTGTTTCTGTAATTCAATGAAGACAGACTGTATTTCAGATAGAGCCTGGTCAACCATATCCTCGGCAGTGCAGAACATTTGATATCGTTAATGTAAACATTTAGAAGTACAGGACCTAAATATGGCAGAGTAGGCTGAGAGCTCCTGTAAATATTGTACACACTTAGTTGCTCAAATGATGGCATGCCAATTTGTTTGGTTTGCTTGGATAGCTAGCTAGCTGACTGTTAGCATTCAAACAAAAGATGCAGCACCGGCTTCTTCACCCAGCCTTGGCCATGAGTGAACGGCAGTGTGGTGATAACAGAAGGCTCCCTCGTAGTAAGGAAAACGTTATACTCTGGACTGGTGTGTGGTTTGCTTTTAAATGAAGCTTTTGTGGAGTGTTTTTAGCACCCGTAACGGCAGCAAAAGAAGCATCACCCAAGTGGGTGCTACACATCGTTAGTGGAGGAGTCACCCAGTCGCTATGGAGGGAGTTGAGGATTTACGAGAACTACGTCTGAGGAAAGGGCAACTCCAGCAAGCCAACTCCATTATCACCATCATCTCTACCACTCGCATGCCAGAAGAATAGGTGCCTTCACCAGGAGCAGGAACTCTCTGAAGCTAGTGGAGACCTGGATGTTCTCCATTCCTGTTTTCTTCAGCTACTGTACTGTTTATTTTTCATCTGTATACTGCAATTCAGCTTTTAGAGGCAAGTGTGTACTAGACAGCCGAACCAATAATACAATCCTTGATATATTCAACCAGTTATTTTCCCCCGTCAATCCTAATCCCATGGGAATTGTGTTGGGATTATACACAAAATGCCCATTTTGGACATGGATTTGCATGTTTGGATTAGTAAAGCCATGTAATGGATGCTCGTGTTTGTAGAAAATGCGCCTCCATCTTGTTCCGACACACATTAAAGCGATGCTCGGTTCCCCTTTTCACAAATGTACATTACTCATCTTCGGCTCTGCGGTCCCAGATAATTTAGTTCTGAAAATATTGGCTTTGCTCGCTATATCAGGCAGAAACACACGTCAAAGTCTAGAAGACTCCCAAGTCCACATTTTCTGCTTCAGAAGCGAAGCACCGCACTACCGCCTCGATGAGCAACTTAACAACAGACATCCTATCCTCTGTGTTCATTCATTTGCGTCACGGGATTGAAGAAGTGAGTGTAGAGAGATACAGTGGATTGTGAAATCCCTGAGCCTTTAAGTAGCATACACAGTTCCACATATCCAGTTGATTCTCAACCTGCCTACATGTTTCCTTTCACATATTGCAGCAAATAAATCCAGCAAATTTTGAATAACAGAACATGATATTCTCTTCTCCTCCTCTTCCACTTCACGTGTCCTTCCCTCTTTTCGTTGACAAAAAGAAGCCAAACGTACAGTAGTCCTCTGGGCGATCATGTATTATGTATCTCCGCACACATTTGCTTATCTAATAGGAGCGTATCGTCTCTGTTATTTATGGAAGCTTAGGGAAGGGAACGCCCCTGGGCCTCGCCTGGTTCTAATCCTCAGATCTGGCCCATGATGTCACATCTCTCCTGGGAACGGGAAGAAATTCAGTGGCTCAAGGCGACGACTCTTGTCTCGTAGCTCAACGTGGAGAGGCTCTGTGTTACTTTAAATATACAGCCTGGAATTCCAAACCCAACAAATTGGTAGCCCCACCACTTGTTTTTGAATATCGCTGAGGGATAGGTCTGGGGAAATGTAACCTCTCAAATAAATAGAGAGCGCTCTAATCCCAGACCGTAGCTTTCGAAGCTTGGAGAGAAAAGGCTCTGAATAGCCTTGGCAGAGACAATACAGATGGGTGTTTTAGACCTTAATGCCTGAAGGGCCAGAAAGTACTACACTCTTGGTTATTCGGTTGTCCGCAAATGAGAATCATTTTTGGTTCCAGGTAGAACCCTTTTGGGTTCCATGTATAACCTTCTACATACCTGGAACAAGAAGGGTTATTTAAAGGGGACTCCTATCGGGTTCTTGCACCTTGTTTTCTAAGAGTGTATTCACCATATAATAACAGCTAGATGTGGGTTGAGTCACTGATGTGATCTTCCTGTCTGGGTTGGCGCCCCCCCCTTGGGTTGTGCCGTGGCAGAGATCTTGGTGGGCTATACTCGACCTTGTCTCAGGATGGTAAGTTGGTGGTTGAAGATATCCCTCTAGTGGTGTGGGGGCTGTGCTTTGGCAAAGTGGGTGGGGTTATATCCTTCCTTGTTTGGCCCTGTCCGGGAGTGTCCTCGGATGGGGCCACAGTGTCTCCTGATCCTTCCTGTCTCAGCCTCCAGTATTTATGCTGCAGTATTTTATGTGTCGGGGGGCTAGGGTCAGTTTGTTATATCTGGAGTACTTCTCCTGTCCTATCCGGTGTCCTGTGTGAATTTAAGTATGCTCTCTCTAATTCTATCTTTCTCTCTTTCTTTCTCTCTCTTGGAAGACCTGAGCCCTAGGACCATGCCTCAGGACTACCTGACATGATGACTCCTTGCTGTCCCCAGTCCACCTGGCCGTGCTGCTGCCCCAGTTTCAACTGGTCATTTATGAACATTTGAACATCTTGGCCATGTTCTGTTATAATCTCTACCCGGCACAGCCAGAAGATGACTGGCCACCCCACACAGTCTGGTTCCTCTCTAGGTTTCTTCCTAGGTTTTGGCCTTTCTAGGGAGCTTCTACACCTGCATTGCTTGCTGTTTGGGGTTTTAGGCTGGGTTTCTGTACAGCACTTTGAGATATCAGCTGATGTACGAAGGGAAGCACCATATTGGCATTTCAAAGTATTTCCAAAGCACAAATTAGCCTAGATTAAGGGCTAATGTCTGGATTCAGTTGGGATTCCAAATCATTTCAAAATGATTCAGCTTTGAAAACATAAAACTGTCCACCCTTCTGTATGTATTGTAAAAAGAAATGGACTGGCCAAAGGGCAGTTCGGGCAAATGCCAGAAGAGCTAGTCCATCTTTAAATAGTGTTTTTGCACAGAATTATCACATATTATTATATATTTGGCTAGAATTAGTCTATATTTGGCTTGGGGGAGGCCTTCGAAGGAAAGAATGGGCCGGTGTGGGGACCTTGAGGACCATTATGGGCTGGTGTGTTAGAAATGCTTGGGTCCCAGTCCGTCGCTCATTCAGTACGTATAAGTCTCTACAATAGTGGTCCTCTACAATAGTGGAGGTGACAAGTCCCAGCATATGACCCAGCGCTGGAAATCACTGTGGGGACAGAGAGACAAATCAGTGGAGCAGCATGGAGACGGTGGCATTCATCAATGATAGATGGCCTCACTCCCAGCCATCAGCCAGCACACTGTGGAGACGACAGTACGGTAGAGCACACTGAGACGCACAGAGACATGCATGGGAGTCAGAAGACACACACATACGGCTCTTTCTTGTCTTTCTTTCTGCCGCTCTCTCTCTCTCCCTCTCTCTCTCACACACACACACACACACACACACACACACACACACACACACACACACACACACACACACACACACACACACACACACACACACACACACACACACACACACACACACACGCACACACACACACCATCTGCTGTTCTGTCGCACGCACCATCAACCCATCTACCTAAAACACTTTTTAAAAATTCTTTCAGATATATTAGAAATAAATCTCTTGATGTACAACAATGTTTTACCTCAACATAGCTCAACCATAAGGCCTCAATTCAATCAACTCACAAGCTGTTCCTCAACGTATATTGATGCAAAACCACACCTGTCCTTAGCTAAAGTACCATACATGAAGCTGCAGTGTGGTTATCCTTTATTTGCAATGTATTGACTTTAGGCCGTATTGCATTCAATGGTTAATATCATGTTGTCCACTTGTTTGAAATGAGACAACTAAATAGACATCTTCGGTTAGAGAAGACTTTGACATAATAATTACAGTGTGTCTTCATCGATGTCATCAAGAAGATAATAGTCTTTACAAGTGCCTGTCAGTCTGACCCAATTCATAAATACATAATATGTACATACACCACAGAAAGGCGGTCATTACTCAATTCAAAAGGTTTCTGCTTTTGCCTCAGATATGAGATAAAGGGGTCAGGTAATGTGTTTCGATCCGGATATTGCATATTGAATGAATTATGTGTAAAATAAACAATATCTGTAATATCCGGATCTGGCCCACGAGTACATTTAATTCCTGCCCGTGGGAAGTTTGTATTTTGGGGTACAAAAACACTCTAGGCCACTCTGGAATGTCTAAACAGATCAAAATGATTTAGTAACGATAATGGACCTACAGTACGTACCAGTTAAAAATACTGGAAATATTTACAAATATCTGCCCTTTTTCCCAGGCTCGCAAATTACTTTTGACGAACAAATCTGTCCTACAAAAAAAAATCTGGACTGCCCACCACTGCATTTTTCTTATCCCAATGTGGCCCTTGAGTCAAAACTATTGTCCACCCCTGGCCTGGGCAATAGCTTGGGGAATTAACACAAATCTTCAGATGTCAGACAAGATTCACTGAACACCTCTGTTACAATAGGACCACTCCAGCTCAAGCTGCTATGCAGGCTACGCCATACATAATTGCCAACTTGCTCTAATTGTTCTTATGGTTAAACATATGGTAAGACATATTAATAGGCACAATTAAATAATACAATTGCAACATTTTGGTGAAATGTCCCTGAGTCATAAATAGACCTTGCTCAGAGGACACCCAGAGGGCCAGAGGGAACCAATCAAAGCCCAGTGTGAGGGTCAGTGTCCATTATGTGAGAGCACAACTCTCATTAACATTCAGATGTGATCAGACAGCAGGACACTCACTACAAGTTTGATGAGTTATTTATTTCATAATAGGCTAAGGTCGCCCCTACACTCTGATTTTGGGTCAGTTTTGCATTTCCCCCACTAATAGTAAAGCTTTCGATTAGGGGAGGGTAAGCTGATGTTAGATCTGTACCTAAGAGCATAGAAGTTGCCCATGGATCAGCTAACCATCCCCAAATCCTGACCATAACCATTAGGGGCTAAATGAAAAACTGACCTTAGATCAGCTTCTAGAAAGTCTAAGGACAACTTTACCTTACCCAGCAACATAAAAGCACACCTCAGTGACTTTTTGACCTGTTGCTCACATCAGAGACATCAGGGACAACACACACACACAGAAGGACTCATCTCATATTTATGAGTTAATTGTCTGATGCTCTTTCCCTCCCTCCATCCATCTCTTCCCCTCATCTCCGTTGTCCGCCGCTCTCTCGTTTGAAACCTTTCAGAAGGCTAATTATTATGCGGTTGACATGTGGACTGACAGATTGGAGATCGAGAGAGAGAGAGAGAGAGAGAGAGAGACACTCTGATCCCACACCTGTCTCCCATGTGGCCTCTCCACTATGGACTCCTATTTGCAATTCAGCAGCCATTAAAAATGGCCTTCATCAGTGTTAAGCTCCCACACAAGCGAAAATTCACTTGTTTTAGCTGAAACACGATGCCCAGAGCTTACCCATGATCTTGCACAACAGTTTAAGTAAATAAGTCATCATTTTAGTCAGAGTATGATATATTTGGGTTACTCGCTTACTATACAGTCTTGGCCAAAAGTTTTGAGAATGACACAAATATTCATTTTTAGTCTGCTGCCTCAGTTTGTATGATGCCAAGTTGCATATACTTCAGCATTGTATGAAGAGTGATCAGATGAATTGCAATTAATTGCAAAGTCCCACTTTGCCATGCAAATGAACTGAATCCCCCCAAACACTTCCACTGCATTTCAGCCCTGCCACAAAAGGACCAGCTGACATCATGTCAGTGATTCTCTCGTTAACACAGGCGTGAGTGTTGACGAGGACAAGGCTGGAGATCACTCTGTCATGCTGATTGAGTTCGAATAACAGACTGGAAGCACCAAAGGTGCTTGAAATCAATGTTCTTCCTCTGTCAACCATGGTTACCTGCAAGGAAACACGTGCCGTCATCATTGCTTTGCACAAAAAGGGCTTCACAGGCAAGGATATTGCTGCTAGTAAGATTGCACCTAAATCAACCATTTATCGGATCATCAAGAACTTCAAGGAGAGCGGTTCAATTGTTGTGAATAAGGCTTCAGTTGATTCAGATGCGGGATCACGGCACCACCAGTAGAGAGCTTGCTCAGGAATGGCAGCAGGCAGGTGTGAGTGCATCTGCACACCCAGTGAGGCAAAGACTTTTGGAGGATGGCCTGGTGTCAAGAAGGGCAGCAAAGAAGCCACTTCTCTCCAGGAAAAACATCAGGGACAGACTGATATTCTGAAAAAGGTACAGGGATTGGACTGCTGAGGACTGGGGTAAAGTAATTTTCTCTGATGAATCCCCTTTCCGATTGTTTGGGGCATCTGGAAAAAAGCTTGTCTGGAGAAGACAAGGTGAGCGCTACCATCAGTCCTGTGTCATGCCAACAGTAAAGCAACCTGAGACCATTCATGTGTGGGGTTGCTTCTCAGCCAAGGGAGTGGGCTCACTCAATTTTGCCTAAGAACATAGCCATGAATAAAGAATGATACCAACACATCCTCCGAGAGCAACTTCTCCCAAACATCCAGGAACAGTTTGGTGACGAACAATATCTTTCCAGCATGATGGAGCACCTTGCCATAAGGCAAAAGTGATAACTAAGTGGCTCAGGGAACAAAACATCGATATTTTGGGTCCATGGCCAGGAAACTCCCCAGACCTTAATCCCATTGAGAACTTGTGGTCAATCCTCAAGAGGCGGGTGGACAAACAAAAACCCACACATTCTGACAAGTTCCAAGCATTGATTATGCAAGAATGGGCTGCCATCAGTCAGGATGTGGCCCAGAAGTTAATTGACAGCATGCCAGGGCAGATTGCAGAGGTCTTGAAAAAGAAGGGTAAACACTGCAAATATTGACTTATTGCATCAACTTCATGTAATAGTCAATAAAAGCCGTTGACACTTGTCAATAATTATACTTCAGTATTCCATAGTAACATCTGCCAAACATATCTAAAGACACTGAAGCAGCAAACTTTGTGGAAATGTATATTTGTGTCATTCTCAAAACTTTTGGCCACAACTGTACACATTTGGCTGTCTCGCCAGCTATAGCATAGTTACCTGTGCAGTGAAGTAAGTCCGTATGAAGCAAGTCCATATGTAGCTCAGTGAGTAAATTGCTGCTTTACCAGTTCGAACACACCGCCTTTTGTTACCAAACACAACGCTGTCTTCAAAGCGTCAAGGTGTCTCTACAGTAATAAAGGTTTAAGCTGTCAAAGGGAATATTCTTGCTGGCCAATGTGATACAAAAAGCTGCAGTAATAGCAAAGTGTGCAAACTACAAAACAGAATGATGTTTTAATTAGCTTGCTCTCAAAAGGTGAGAGATTGTATGTGGCTTGTGAAGTTAGTTTATCCCTCCATTTTTGACTTCTGTGTTTAACAGAGTAATATTATGTCCCGTCCAAAAGGCAACAAATGTAATAACAAATATTGTAGTTTTGCCTATGCACCATTTTCTCTTAGGATACCCATCCCAGCACCCCTCTGCGCTGCCTGGCCACAGAAGTGAAACCAAGCCAGATGGACACCTTCCTCTCAACGGAGAATTCTTTCTTAGAATTGAGGCTATAAAGTGATCCATGACAGGCAGACAATGTGACTTATTCAGGCAGACAATGTGACTTATTCAGGCAGACAATGTGACACCAAATAGGTGAAGTAGAGCAGCCTAATCAGGACGGCAACGAGGCTGTACAATCATGGGTGGCTTGACCCGGGTGCTGATGTACACAGTTTGTAGGAACGCGACAGCACTGTCTTGACTGTATACAGAAAGGGATGCCTGATTCTAACTTCTCTGGGGCTAAACTGAGAACAGCAATCGGGTCATGCATGGACCGGATCCATGACAGACATGATGACCATTAAACAACCTAACTGTGTGTTTCATGGGTCTTACAGGACTGAGGACTCCCAGGCGGTGTGATGCAGACCAAGGACAGAGCAAGCAGCAATATTGTAATATTGACACAAAGGAAATATATATAACACAGAATGGGTCCATTTTTTAAGTTGAGCAAACAATGTCATGGAAATTAAATTATTACAATGTACAGAAAGCCCACATGTTCATTATAGTCTACTCCTACGCACAGCGTCCTATCACACATTGAATACTGACGGTTCCCAATGTTACAATGTTTGAGTGGGTCAACACTGACATTTCAATAGTTATTGGCATCCTCATGAGCACCACTGAAATTACAACCATCTCTGTGCTATAACAAGCAGCCACTTCTTCCTCTCTTTGCTGGCCGGGTTGTTTAGGTAGCTAGCCAGGTAGCTAACAAGCAAGCTATATTTCAAGTACAGTAGCTAGCTACTAACTACGTAACCTTTTCTCTTCAAATAATCAAGTTATCAGAAAAACAGCCGAATGATAGCTAGTTAGCTAGCATAGTTACAGGTACTCTTATGCTTAAAACAACCTTGGAACCAATTATCCATAGTTAGTGGTAGCTACCTGGCTAGCTAGCTAGTGTTATTGGTCTAGGAGTAGGTTAGCTAGCCTTTTACTTCACTGGTAAAACTGCATTATTACCGCTAAATTCTATATTTATCCTTGATCATTAAATTCCATTGCAGAAGAGGGAGGAAGAGAGTGGATGGTCCTCCTCCTTTTTGTAGCTGGCTGTGCTGGGTTCCGTAGTAATTAGTGAAGAAAGCTACCCTGGCTTTTTGGTTTATTTACAATTTGCGGCGTGTGGGCTGTGCCAGAGACCACATGGGCTGTGCACACGGAGGAAAGGTGGCGATGCCCAATTAATCAATATTTATAAGAAGCCATACGTCGGTGATTGGAGGGTGGAACTAAACCAACATTTCCGAACTAGGACATGAATTACATTGAAATAGTGGCGGTAACTTCCTCTGGAGGGATCCTTTAATGACATATGCCCAGCTCTCAATTAGTGAAAGCATCATAACAAACACAGGCAAGCTAATGAGAACATTTGATATTGAAACACTGTGTATAAATTCTAATGAATAACAGATATGACATGGAAACAAACATAAACGCACTTGTCTTCTCTGGTACTGATGTCTGCTTTCTTGAAGAAGGTTTTACTTGCAATAACTATTTTTTTGCCCAGCTTAGTTGACTTCACAGACTTTAAATGGATTCTTCAGGATACTTTCCCAGAGTCAGATGAAATCGTGGGATGCCATTTTTATGTCTCTGCGTGCAGTTTGAAGGATGTTGCTAACTAGCGCAGCGCAATTGTTAACTGGCGTTAGCACAATGACTGGAAGTCTATGCGTATCTGCTCGCTTGTGCTAATGCTAGTTAGCATTGGCTCGTGAAATTACCTCTAACTTCCTTCATACTGGACACAGAGACATACAAATGCTATCCATGAGTTCATCTGACTCTGGGGACGTAGATAAAGGGCCTCATTGCCAAAATCCCAAAGTATCCCTTTAAGTCACTCTAGAGATGAGCCTGTGCAGTTAAATATGAAATGCAATATAAACAGCAGCATAATAGCGATACGCTAACCTAATTAAGCTGTCATTTATTTGCATCTCTCTCCGTGGATGAAAGTTAATTGTGTTTTCTCAATGTGCCTCTTTGACCGAATAAGAATGACCTGAACTGTCAAGTGTGCAACCTTCTCCGACGGCCGCAATCGATACATTCCCGCCCATGACACTGCAAACAAACTACTGTTTACTTTACGCTGGAACATCTCACTCAGAAAGGTCAA
This sequence comes from Oncorhynchus keta, assembly GCF_023373465.1. NCBI lineage: Eukaryota > Metazoa > Chordata > Actinopteri > Salmoniformes > Salmonidae > Oncorhynchus > Oncorhynchus keta. The sequence goes on along the minus strand of NC_068436.1, from coordinate 6,554,043 downwards.
TAGACTGTCCCTGTTACTGATAGGATGAGAGAGCTGGCCCCTGTCCTTTCCACCGTAGATAGATCTAGTGGGGGCGTCGTTATGTACTGTACTCTCTCTTCACTCTCGCCCGTCTCTCTCTTTCTCTTTCTCTTTCACCATCGCACTCTCTCTCTCTCTCTCTCTCTCTCTCTGTGGCTCTTTCTAACCCGCAGTCTGCGATATCTGTGCCCTCTTCACGCAATCAAGCTTGATAACCTGTTAGTGGGTAAGTGTGTGTGTGTGATAGAGTGTGTTGCACTGCACCCGCCCCTTCATATGGTTCACCTACAGTATCCTTCCTCAAAGAGACAAGTCCAAACACAGCTTTATCAGGGAACGGGGCGGCTCCCCTTCGAAGGCCTAGAGAACGTGTCGGTGCAAAGCGAACTGCACCCAGCTCAGCCCTCTCGGGGGTTTGTGTGCAAAACACCACAGCTGAGCCACTGTGGAGAAAGTGGCAACAGCGGTAGCCATTGAACTGTGAGGAGAATGAAGGCTGAGGATGAAGCTCTTCGGCTCTGTGTATGACACAGGAGGTCGGTGGCACCATAATCGGGGAGGACGGGCACGTGGTAATAGCTGGAGCGGAGTAGGTGGAAAGGTATCAACAACATCAAACGGCCTTTTCCCCAGGTGTCTGATGCCATTCCATTCTCGACGTTCCAGACATTATTATGATCCCTCCTCCTCTCAGCAGCCTCCACTGGTGTATGACTGCACCTGGGAACAAGATGTAGTCATATAACCTGGCCCTCTGAAAAACCATGTCCATGTTCATTAGACACAACACAGGGGAAAAAAATGTCCAAAACGGAGAGGTACTCTCTCAACTTGTCCAATAGGAAATGCTCATTGTCTGTTGCAAAACGTTTGCTACGGCGTGCACTTAGGAACACAACCCAGGATCTCAATGATCATAGGTGCAACATTTGGCATATTATGTAATGATATACTTCTAACCTCAACAAACTTGATTTCTCTTCTGTGATTGAAGCTATGAGTGCTATTGATTGGGGTTGTTGATCTGACTTAGAGCACCGTATTCCCATTATATAACATCCAGCCTTAGCCATTTCTATGAATTCATTTTGCACCCACTTTTATCCAAATCGACTTAAAATAACTGTCACCATTAACACGTACAGTATATTTAATATATGTGGCCATTGGGGGAATTGAACCCACAAGCCCGGTGTTGCTAACAACATGCTCTACTAACCCTAAAACTCTAGAACCATATCAGAGGAATTTCTAACCTACTGTATATAACTACATTTAAGGCATCTCCAAACCTGTCTGGAATGATTCCCCCTCCTCAGTCCAATAGTCATAAAAGGCATATCCAGGTCCCTCTTCACATATACATATTTTTTGCCAGATGGCAATCTGTACAGAATCTCTGTTCCTCTGTGCTCTCTTGTAATCTCAGCTCAGACTACAAATATGTATTTACTGTGTTGTCTATCAGGGAGGCAGCTCTCATCTCCCCAGAGTGGAGCAGCTCTAACTGGTCTTTTATCTGGCCTGGCTGCTGACTGGATGGCTGGGCCCTCAGCTGCCACAGGGATAGATGGATTTATCTGGAGAGGAGCTTTACATGTTCATAGAGAGAGTGGGGGTGAGGGGTTGGGGGAGAAAGAGAGAGAGAGAGAGAGAGAGAGGGGGGGTGAGAGAGGAGAGAGAGGGGTGGCGAAGGCAAGCGTGAACAAGGAGTATGACACACAGAGAGAGGAGAGAGAGGAAGCAAGAGAGTGAGAGAGAAAAAGGAAGGAAGGAAGGAAGGAAGGAAGGAAGGAAAGAAGGAAGGAAGGAAGGAAGGAAGGAAGGAAGGAAGGAAGGAAGGAAGGAAGGAAGGAAGGAAGGAAGGAAGGAAGGAAGGAAGGAAGGAAGGAAGGAAAAAATAATTGCTGGAAAGATAAATACAGGGTTGACAGATGGGGAAAAAGAGAGGGAAAGAGAGAGAGGGGAAAAAAAGTGTGGTGCAACTGAGAGTGTGCTGGTGTGGCTGCAGGCAGTGTGATGAAGACCTGCGACAAACTACATACGCTATAGCTCCCATCTACTTAAGATTTAATCAAAGCCCAATCTATTTCTATTGGTAGAAACTGTAGCATGACATGAAATCTCATGTAGTAACTCATTACCATAAACCATCCTGTAGCTACAGTAGGCTATATGAAATGTTTATGTGTGCTCCCTATGTGCTAGTGTATTAAAGAGAGAGTGAGTGGGGGAGGGCGAGAACAGGCAGAGGGGAGAGAGAGACAGAGAGCGAGAAAGTGAAAATAGAGAGAAACATATTTTTATTTTATTTCACCTTTATTTAACCAGGTAGGCAAGTTGAGAACAAGTTCTCATTTACAATGGCAACCTGGCCAAGATAAATAAAGCCGTTTCGACACATACAACAACACAGAGTTGCACATGGGGTAAAACAAACATAGAGTCAATAATACAGTAGAAAAATAAGTCTATATGGATAACAGAGAGAGGGAGGAAAGAGAGGGATGAGGGTTGCAGGGATATGTTGAGAAAACGAGAGAGAGAGCGCGAGAGAGAGGAACGGCACGATAGAGTCTCAGTCTCTCTGGACATGATTTGTGTTTGCACTGCATACTTAAATCATGACATGTGGGCTCCTTTGACATGTGGGCGCCTCAGAGATATCTAAAATCAATATTTTCATAAAGGATCTAATATACCTGACCAAGGAGAATTCCCAGCTGAAACGGATAAAACTATAAGTGGACATGAGTAGATAGGTAGAACAGTAGAGCTGTCATAATTTTACTGTGGAGTTGTATGCAAGGTCATGTAAATCGTGCAGTCAATCGGCAGGTAGCCTAGCGGTTAAGATTGTTGGGCCAGTAACCCGAAGGTTGGGGGTTCAAATCCTGAGCTGACTCAGTAAAAATCTGAAAAAGAAACTTACCTGAATTGCTCCTGTAAGGCCCTCTGGATGAGAGCATCTGCTAAGTGACTTAAATGAAAATCTACTGTAGAATATATGAGGGATGAATCCCAAAGGCTCTGGAGAAGGTTTTTATCTATTGTGATTGGTAAACACTTTTGGGTCATCAACAGAAGGTTAAAGATGTATGATCTCATAAGATATTTCTGTCAAGTTCACTGGATTGCATGTAGTGCACATAACGTATAGGGCATAAGGCACGTAGGGCACATAACGTATAGGGCATACAGGCACGTAGGGCACATAACGTATAGGGCATACAGGCACGTAGGACACTTAGCGTATAGGGCATAAAGGCACGAAGGGCACATAACGTATAGGGCATAAAGGCATGTAGGGCACTTAACGTATAGGGTATAAAGGCACGTAGGGCACATAACGTATAGGGCATAAAGGCATGTAGGGCACTTAGCGTATAGGGCATAAAGGCACGTAGGACACTTAGCGTATAGGGTATAAAGGCACGTAGGACACTTAGCGTATAGGGTATAAAGGCACGTAGGACACTTAGCGTATAGGGTATAAAGGCACGTAGGACACTTAGCGTATAGGGCATAAAGGCACGTAGGACACTTAGCGTATAGGGCATAAAGGCACGTAGGACACTTAGCGTATAGGGCATAAAGGCACGTAGGACACTTAGCGTATAGGGCATAAAGGCACGTAGGACACTTAGCGTATAGGGCATAAAGGCACGTAGGACACTTAGCGTATAGGGCATAAAGGCACGTAGGACACTTAGCGTATAGGGCATAAAGGCACATAGGACACTTAGCGTATAGGGCATAAAGGCACGTAGGACACTTAGCGTATAGGGCATAAAGGCACGTAGGACACTTAGCGTATAGGGCATAAAGGCACGTAGGACACTTAGCGTATAGGGTATAAAGGCACGTAGGACACTTAGCGTATAGGGCATAAAGGCACATAGGACACTTAGCGTATAGGGCATAAAGGCACGTAGGACACTTAGCGTATAGGGCATAAAGGCACGTATGGCACCACTCATGTAGCGCATGTACATTGTTAAGGACACATTCACGCACGCACGCCCCACACACACACACACACACACACACACACACATTGTAGAGTAATGTGTGCTTGTGTTCAGGCAGAGGCTCTTAGAGGACAACAACACTCTGAACTAAACAAGCTCTTCACTCTGAACGGCCCCGCGAGAGTAAATGACGCTCTCCATGTTTTGTCTCTGTGTAGAAACGCTTCATAATTGTTGAGGTGCTGCACTTTCAGAGCTGCCTGCTCTGCATGGTGCTCTGTACTTATTGATGGGTGTGTGTAAGTGTAAGTGTAAGTGAGTTCATGCATGGTGCTCTGTGCTGGTGCTGCCAGCATCACAGTGTTGTGACAGTCAACTCCCTGCTGTGGAAGACCACTTCGTATTTCACTTCAATTCAATGGGCTGTATTGGCATGGGAAACACGTTACATTGCCAAAGCAATTTCTCTCAATTTAACAAAAAAACGCTTAGTTTTCTACCTCCCAGTTCGCCACAAATAACAATAACAATACAACAACAATATTTCCACTCCTCGTCGTCTTGTTTTCCCTCGAAAGGACGCCAGTACCCCTCATCCCTTCTACTCGGAAGAATGAGAAAAAAGAAAGACAATATCAATAGCATAATATTGGATTGTAGTGAAGACCAGTACAGAATTTGTTTAGTGATATGTCATTGGCGTTAGAGAAGAGGAGAGTTCCTGGAGGAGGGAAATCCAATAGAGATGTAAATATCCCAGGAGCATCAGGGTCAAATCATCTCTGGACTGTTGGTCTGTTTGTCTGCTACAAATGAAAAGATATTGAAGGAGCTCAGGACCACAACCGGAGAAGATATGATCAGTAGATGGATCATATAAAGCGGATATCAGTACAATACTAACAGCAGAGATGTCAACAAATGAAGAGATATTGAAGGAGTTCAGGACCACAACCGGAGAAGATATGATCAGTAAATGGATCATATAAAGCGGATATCAGTACAATACTAACAGCAGAGATGTCAACAGTGACAGAAACAGTTGAAATGAGCTGTATATTTACAGTGGTATAGTGGGGCTGCTATAGCCTAAATGATGGGATGTCAGCAGTGCATTCTGTATTGATCAGTACAATTCTACCATTGAGGAGATTTCAGCAGTAGATTTCTAGTACAGGGGAGATATCAGTAGTACTGTACCAGTACAGTACCACTGACATCCCATAATTTAGGCTATAGTATCCTAGTATACTACTATAAATATACAGCTCAAGACATCAACAGTTGATCGATTGTGTTTTCACAATATATATATGAGCAGTAGATTTGAAGCAGTGTAGTCATGTAGCATTCCTTAGGCCTAAGCATGTCAGTACTGCATGCTATGTTGGGGAGATATCAGTAGTACCTGAAAAAACATCAACAGTTAAATAGTGTAGTGACAGTGTATTCCCAAAGAGCTATAAGCAGTAGATTGATAGTGTTTCACCAGAGAGATCCATCTGATACTGTAATATTGTACCTGGGGGGGGTAGCTGTAGAAGAGATACCATCTGTAGATTGTGTTGTTGGCTACCTGAGAAGAAGATATCAGCAGTCAGGGTTGCGCAATTTCGGGAACTTTCAATGAATTTCCTGGTTTTTCCGAAATCCCGGTTGGAGTTTTCCTGGAATCAGGAGGAAGTAAGTAGGAAATGCTCCAATCAGGATTTCTGGAAAACCAGGGAATTTATTGTGCAGCCATGTCAGCAGTACATACAGTTAGGTAGTGTTGCTGATTGGATGTCTCCCTTAAAGCTGCACTATATCACGTTTTGGGCGACCCGACCAAATTAACATAGAATCATAAGTTATAGACCTGTCATTCTCATTGATAGCAAGTCTAAGAAGTGGTAGGTCTGCTCTATTTTCACTCTTTCTATGCTTCCCGTGCTGATGTTTCGTTTTTGCATCTTTTACTTTCGTTTTTTCAAACAGCTGAAAATACAATATTTTTACTTATGGAAAATGTCACGCCCTGACCTTAGTTATCTATGTCTAATGTATTATTTTGATCAGGTCAGGGTGTGACGAGGGCGGGTATGTGTGTTTTTGTCCGGTCTAGGGTTTTTGTGTAGCTATGTTTTTTTGTAGGTCTATGGTGGCCTGAATTGCTTCCCAATCAGAGACAGCTGTTTATCGTTGTATCTAATTGGGGATCCTATTTAGGTTGCCATTTTTCCATTTTGGTGTTGTGGGTTATTGTCTATGTGTTGTTGCATGTCAGCACTCGGTCTTTATAGCGTCATGTTAGTTTGTTTAGTGTTCTTTCTTTACTAAAAGAAGAACGTATTAATATCACGCTGCGCCTTGGTCTCCTATACGACGAACGTGACAGAACAGATATTTCACTGCGGACTAGATGGTACAATAACTCTCTACACTATACTTGCTTGTTCTAGCAACCAGGAATCGGCGAAGCGGTTCATGCATAGTGTACAGTATCCGTAAGAGTGATGGAAATGGGTTAACGGGTTCCAAACAAGGCTCAAAAGGTTCCTGGTCAGTGAAACACAAACAAAAACACACAGACACAAACCACACACACTTTCCCCTCTCATCGAGAGTCAATGTAATTGAATCCTTTTCCTTTGAATAACCAATAAGAGAGAAGATGGATGAGAGGGAGAAAGAGGAACGTGTGTAATCTGGTTTGCAGATTAGCGTCGATAGATTTAAGTTGATAGAGAAAAGGAAAGACCAACTCGTTGACCCAGCACATTGTCATCACTCATGCGGTTGTATCTCGAGAGCTACCCTTGGCCACTGACACATGCGACGCAATCTTCACCCTTTTAAATCTTCGGCCCATGTATACGCCTGTAGTACTAATGCGAGAATAGCTCGGCCGTACTTTAGGTCGCCGACTAGAGTCATCTTCTGGCATATCATAAAAGGACCAAGGACGTACGACAGGGGCTTCAGGTGCACGCTGAGACAATATGTGAAATATTGCATATACATTTATTCATTTCACAGATGCTCATATCTCTAGTGACCCAGAAGTCAAGGTGAGGTTAGTTCTTCTAATATAGTCAATGTCATATGTTAGGCCATATGGCAGATGACTGTACATGCAAAGTCCTTGGGAATGTTTACAGTATAAAAGAGCAACGGAGCAAAGTGCTGTGTTGACTCTTTCTACAAGCCAACGACAGAGTAGTAAGGCATGCATTGATTGCAGTGCCTATACAGACTTGTATAGGGGACTCAATGAAATTGGACTGTGAAAAAAAATAACGTCCCTCAGCGATTTAAATTGCCGTAAATGGAGGTGTTACGTGAGGATTGGTGGTCTAGGACCGTTTATTTTATTCCCGTGTTGCCTCTTTCTCCCTCTCATCTATCTTCTCCCAACTATTATTTGTAATTCAAGGTAAAAATTTGATCTGGGATATCGAAAAACGCCTTGAGTACAGAGTTATCTGCCACCCTATCAGTGACGTATTATCCCACTGACCGCAAGAAGAAATTGCTACAGTAAAAGTTCCCTAAAATATTTTCCCCTCTGATTGTCAGTGATATCTTTATGTTGTCCTCATTCGCGCTGAGGTGCCTTTAAAAATAATTTGTTTACTCTAAAAGGAGATTTTAAGGGCAAGGTTTTATCAAGATTACTTCACCTAAATTATGTCTGCACTTTACCTAGGAAGTGAAATGATCGCGCTATTATAGTTTCCCACAGTATCACCCGATAAGGATCTCAAATTAAATCTATAGCGAATTGTTCCATTTCCGGGAGACAAGAAGATTGGTGTTGTTTGCTTTCCCCGACATGAAATCTCCCCGGTACCAAATACTGATGCAATTACACTGCTGCCAACCCCAACATGCATACATACATTCACCCACGCATCGAACATTTCTTGACTACCAAAAGATACACGCTTTCCTTCTCAGACTCATTCATTCTCCAACCAGACCCTTCCCTCCTATAAATCTATTTTTTAATCTTCTTCGCTTATTTTCCATTGATCGGTTTTGTCGATAATTACAAGAAACATGTGGGCGTAGCATGGGGACTATTTTTGCAACCCAAGGAGAAAAATGTATTTCATTGATTTTTTTGGAGCTAGCATTGGACCTTTATCTCTGAAACGGCCATTTGACAACTTAGTGGAACTTTCTCCCCGGGCCTTTGACACAAGCTTTTCTATGTGAATATCGCGTGGCCCTTACAGGTAAAGGATGAATACACAATATTCTTAGCTTGGATTAAACCGCTACAAAGCTAAAACGGGGAGAATCCACATGAAATCATACCACCTAAGAGTGGTTAGATTTGTTTTTATAAGCCTATAGCTGTTTTATATATTTATATCGGTCTTCATGACTCACGGTGGTGGCCATTTTAAGACTATGTTTATAGATAATGGAGGTTAAATGGGAGTAGCTTCTGGATTGATGGGAATCAAATGTGAATGTCCACATTAAACCGTACCACCTATGAGGGGTTACATTTTGTTTTTATACATCTACAACCTTGTCGTCTTTGTCACGGTCTTCATGACTCACTGTGGCGGGTGGCTCTTTTGCAACTCTGTTTATAGGTAATGGAGGTTAATGGATTGGTGGAGGGACCACCCAGAATGACCTATACTTCCGACGGGGTTTATGACAGCTTCCTCCTGACCTCATGGACCAGTTGTCTCCCCCGAGGTGACAGGCACGTCAACGTTATCCGTTATTGACCCCCTGTGCCACTATCCCGGTTAATCACTCACCCTCACGGACTGGTTGACTGACGGAAAGGTGGTGAGTGTCACCAGAAGGAAAGCTTCAGAGCTTCTCACCTCGGCCCCCTGAGCGGCTGGAGTCATCCGCAGCTCGGCAGCTACTGTAATCAAAACAGTTCATCTCCTAGGTAGGCAATTGAAGAAAATGGCCCAAAACAGCTGGTGTGTTTTCTTTCACTCACTCAAACCGGAGAGTGGTGAGTGAGATTTTCCTTGACACTGAACAGAGATTCAGCTTTCTCTGCCTTCAAAGATGAAGGGAGTCCCGGTCTGTTCTGAAGTCAATTCTACAGGCCCCAGACCAGGCGATGACTATTTATGAGTGAAAACAGGGTTTGTAAGATTAATAGTTTTGGGGGAGGACCCTGTTCTGCAGAATTCTCTTCAGATGGAGAGATAGATAACACAAGGAGGAGGAGAGCTTTGGTTAAAGTACATAGACCACCCGCCAACCCCCCGGGCAATGGAGCGTAATATGTCTCTTCAAAGAGCAAGCTAACAAAACATAGTGAATTTATTGAGACATGAGAAAAATGGAGAATAGCCAAAAGAGGGGCGAACATGTCCGCCAGAGTGCTTTTACGGTATGTGAATTGTGACTGTTATTGCCTTTGAATAAAGTTGCATTCTTACGGATATAATCTCCTCAAATCCATCATCTACCGACAAGACACCTGGAGGGTGAGACCCAAGGACAGCTGGCTATACTCGGTGTGTGTGTGTGTGTGTGTGTGTGTGTGTGTGTGTGTGTGCGTGTGCGTGTGTGTGTGTGTGTGTGTGTGTGAAGTTGTGTATGTGTCTGTGTGCTTGCTTTCGTGTCTGCACACACACCATTTTGTGGGTCTGAGAGTGGATGTGGCATGTGAATTTAAATAGAGAGAAAATATGCTGTATATGAAGGAGGATGGGACCATTGCTAGCACACACATAACATACTTTACAGCACTGCAGGGCAACAAAGAGGCAGTAGAGCACCCTGTATCCCATTACAAACATAGCAGCACTACCGATGTGTCCATGACTACAGCTGTAATCTCTCATATCCCCCGCAGCAATAGGCTGAGTCCCGAAATGGCATCCAATTCCATACATAGTGCACTACTTTTGATGAGAGTATAGGGAATAGGGAATGGTCCAATTTGGGATGAAGTATTAGTCTGCCACCACGGCCTATTCCTCTTGCATGGCTTTTTTGATGACTGATTCACATCATAGTAAAGCTGCCTGATAGGTCATCATAACAAAGCTGCCTGATAGGTCATCATAGTAAACCTGCCTGATAGGTCATCATAACAAAGCTGCCTGGTAGGTCATCATAGTAAACCTGCCTGACAGGTCATCATAGTAAACCTGCCTGATAGGTCATCATAACAAAGCTGCCTGACAGGTCATCATAGTAAACCTGCCTGATAGGTCATCATAACAAAGCTGCCTGGTAGGTCATCATAGTAAACCTGCCTGATAGGTCATCATAGTAAAGCTGCCTAATAGGTCATCATAGTAAAGCTGCCTGATAGGTCATCATAACAAAGCTGCCTGACAGGTCATCATAGTAAACCTGCCTGATAGGTCATCATAACAAAGCTGCCTGACAGGTCATCATAGTAAACCTGCCTGATAGGTCATCATAGTAAAGCTGCCTAATAGGTCATCATAGTAAAGCTGCCTGACAGGTCATCATAATAAAGCTGCTTGATAGGTCATCATAGTAAAGCTGCCTGATAGGTCATCATAGTGAAGCTGCCTGACAGGTCATCATAATAAAGCTGCCTGATAGGTCATCATAGTAAAGCTGCCTGACAGGTCATCATAATAAAGCTGCTTGATAGGTCATCATAGTAAAGCTGCCTAACAGGTCATCATAGTAAAGATGCCTGATAGGTCATCATAATAAAGATGCCTGATAGGTCATCATAATAAAGCTGCCTGATAGGTCATCATAGTAAAGCTGCCTGACAGGTCATCATAATAAAACTGCCTGATAGGTCATCATAATAAAGCTGCCTGATAGGTCATCATAGTAAAGCTGCCTGATAGGTCATCATAATAAAGCTGCCTGATAGGTCATCATAATAAAGCTGCCTGATAGGTCATCATAGTAAAGCTGCCTGACAGGTCATTGTAGTAAAGCTTCCTAACAGGTCATCATAGTAAAGCTGCCTGACAGGTCATCATAGTAAAGCTGCCTGATAGGTCATCATAATGAAGGTGCCTGACAGGTCATCATAGTAAAGCTGCCTAACAGGTCATCATAGTAAAGCTGCCTAACAGGTCATCATAGTAAAGCTGCCTGATAGGTCATCATAGTAAAGCTGCCTGATAGGTCATCATAGTAAAGCTGCCTGACAGGTCATCATAATGAAGCTGCCTGACAGGTCATCATAATGAAGCTGCCTGACAGGTCATCATAGTAAAGCTGCCTAACAGGTCATCATAGTAAAGCTGCCTGATAGGTCATCATAATGAAGCTGCCTGACAGGTCATCATAATGAAGCTGCCTGACAGGTCATCATAGTAAAGCTGCCTAACAGGTCATCATAATAAAGCTGCCTGATAGGTCATCATTGTAAAGCTGCCTGATAGGTCATCATAATAAAGCTGCCTGATAGGTCATCATTGTAAAGCTGCCTGATAGGTCATCATAGTAAACCTGCCTGATAGGTCATTATAGTAAAGCTGCCTGACAGGTTGAAGTTGAGGGGGGACAGATAGAAAGCAGAAATGGGAAATTGGTATGGGCGCTTTGTGGCTCATTCGAAACGGATCCAGGGCTGGTTTCTAAAGTTTTCTTTAAAGGTTGGGGATAGAAGTAGGGTAGAAATCAGCAACACTATGTGATAACGAGTAGCTCTTTAGCCTTTGCTTATGATGCGTGTGGCTTCCATTCGGACAGCTTTGAGAATCCCCAGAAGTGTTAGAGAGAATAGGATACAGACGTTTGGCTTATGTACGCGACAGTGACCTGTGAAAAGCCACTAGAGGACATCGCCACCCACTGACCTCTATTAATCTGCAGTTCTACTGGGCACATCAGTATACACACTACACACACTGAAACTCAAGCAAACACACACACACACACATACACATTGTAGGTCAAATAGACAAACACTGATACTACTCACAAGCAAATAAGCACACACTAGCACGCACGCACACACACACACACACACACACGCAGTCTTGTAAGACTATACTGTCCCATTCAAAATTCAGTCCCATTCAAAATCCTGTTTTCCCTAACCCTAACCCTTACTCTAACACTTACCCTAACCTTAACACTATCATTATCATCAACTGATGAATGTTCTAATGTCCTGGTTGTTTTCCACCTCTACATGTCAGTGTGGAACAGGCATGAAATCAGTGTTTCCAAATCCGTTCACTGGGGATCCCCAACAAGGTTTGCTCAATTCTGGAAGCATCTACCTGTGAGGGGAGACTAATAGTACCCAGACTGTGGGTCAGAACTTACCACACATCATATGGCCCAAATCTGGTCCGAATGTAGGAGATCAGATCAAATCAAATCAAATTGATTTATATAGCCCTTCGTACATCAGCTGATATCTCAAAGTGCTGTACAGAAACCCAGCCTAAAACCCCAAACAGCAAGCAATGCAGGTGTAGAAGCACGGTGGCTAGGAAAAACTCCCTAGAAAGGCCAAAACCTCGGAAGAAACCTAGAGAGGAACCAGGCTATGTGGGGTGGCCAGTTCTCTTCTAGCTGTGCTGGGTGGAGATTATAACAGAACATGGCCAAGATGTTCAAATGTTCATAAATGACCAGCATGGTCGAATAATAATAAGGCAGAACAGTTGAAACTGGAGCAGCAGCACAGTCAGGTGGACTGGGGACAGCAAGGAGTCATCATGTCAGGTCGTCCTGGGGCACGGTCCTTGGGCTCAGGTCCTCCGAGAGAGAGAAAGAAAGAGAGAATTAGAGAGAGCATATGTGGGGTGGCCAGTCCTCTTCTGGCTGTGCCGGGTGGAGATTATAACAGAACATGGCCAAGATGTTCAAATGTTCATAAGTGACTAGCATGGTCAAATAATAGTAAGGCAGAACAGTTGAAACTGGAGCAGCAGCATGGCCAGGTGGACTGGGGACAGCAAGGAGTCATCATGTCAGGTAGTCCTGGGGCATGGTCCTAGGGCTCAGGTCAGTTAAAACTGGAGCAGCAGCATGGCCAGGTGGACTGGGGACAGCAAGGAGTCATCATGTCAGGTAGTCCTGGGGCATAGTCCTAGGGCTCAGGTCCTCCGAGAGAGAGAAAGAAAGAAGGAGAGAATTAGAGAATGCACACTTAGATTCACACAGGACACCGAATAGGACAGGAGAAGTACTCCAGATATAACAAACTGACCCTAGCCCCCGACACAAACTACTGCAGCATAAATACTGGAGGCTGAGACAGGAGGGGTCAGGAGACACTGTGGCCCCATCCGAGGACACCCCCGGACAGGGCCAAACAGGAAGGATATAACCCCACCCACTTTGCCAAAGCACAGCCCCCACACCACTAGAGGGATATCTTCAACCACCAACTTACCATCCTTAGACAAGGCTGAGTATAGCCCACAAAGATCTCCGCCACGGCACAACCCAAGGGGGGGGGGGGCAACCCAGACAGGATGACCACAACAGTGAATCAACCCACTCAGGTGACGCACCCCCTGCAGGGACGGCATGAGAGAGCCCCAGTAAGCCAGTGACTCAGCCCCCGTAATAGGGTTAGAGGCAGAGAATCCCAGTGGAAAGAGGGGAACTGGCCAGGCAGAGACAGCAAGGGCGGTTCGTTGCTCCAGAGCCTTTCCGTTCACCTTCCCACTCCTGGGCCAGATTACACTCAATCATATGACCCACTGAAGAGATGAGTCTTCAGTAAAGACTTAAAGGTTGAGACCGAGTTTGCGTCTCTGACATGGGTAGGCAGACCGTTCCATACAAATGGAGCTCTATAGGAGAAAGCCCTGCCTCCAGCTGTTTGCTTAGAAATTCTAGGGACAATTAGGAGGCCTGCGTCTTGTGACCGTAGCGTACGTATAGGTATGTACGGCAGGACCAAATCAGAGAGATAGGTAGGAGCAAGCCCATGTAATGCTTTGTAGGCTAGCAGTAACACCTTGAAATCAGCCCTTGCTTTGACAGGAAGCCAGTGTAGAGAGGCTAGCACTGGAGTAATATGATCACATTTTTTGGTTCTAGTCAGGATTCTAGCAGCCGTATTTAGCACTAACTGAAGTTTATTTAGTGCTTTATCCGGGTAGCCGGAAAGTAGAGCATTGCAGTAGTCTAGCCTACAAGTGACAAAAACATGGATTAATTTTTCTGCATCATTTTTGGACAGAAAGTTTCTGATTTTTGCAATATTACGAAGATGGAAAAAAGCTGTCCTCGAAATGGTCTTGATATGTTCTTCAAAAGAGAGATCCGGGTCCAGAGTAACGCCGAGGTCCTTCACAGTTTTATTTGAGACGACTGTACAACCATTTAGATTAATTGTCAGATTCAACAGAAGATCTTTTTGTTTCTTGGGACCTAGAACAAGCATCTCTGTTTTGTCCGAGTTTAATAGAAAGTTTGCAGCCATCCACTTCCTTATGTCTGAAACACATGCTTCTAGCGAGGGCAATTTTGGGGCTTCACCATGTTTCATTGAAATGTACAGCTGTGTGTCATCCGCATAGCAGTGAAAGTTAACATTATGTTTTCGAATAACATCCCCAAGAGGTAAAATGTATAGTGAAAACAATAGTGGTCCTAAAACGGAACCTTGACGAACACCGAAATTTACAGTTGATTTGTCAGAGGACAAACCATTCACAGAGACAAACTGATATCTTTCCGACAGATGAGATCTAAACCAGGCCAGAACATGTCCGTGTAGACCAATTTGGGTTTCCAATCTCTCCAAAAGAATGTGGTGATCGATGGTATCAAAAGCAGCACTAAGGTCTAGGAGCACGAGGACAGATGCAGAGCCTCGGTCCGATGCCATTAAAATGTCATTTACCACCTTCACAAGTGCCATCTCAGTGCTATGATGGGGTCTAAAACCAGACTGAAGCATTTCGTATACATTGTTTGTCTTCAGGAAGGCAGTGAGTTGCTGCGCAACAGCCTTCTCTAAAATTTTTGAGAGGAATGGAAGATTCGATATAGGCCGATAGTTTTTTATATTTTCTGGGTCAAGGTTTGGCTTTTTCAAGAGAGGCTTTATTACTGCCACTTTTAGTGAGTTTGGTACACATCCAGTGGATAGAGAGCCGTTTATTATGTTCAACATAGGAGGGCCAAGCACAGGAAGCAGCTCTTTCAGTAGTTTAGTTGGAATAGGGTCCAGTATGCAGCTTGAAGGTTTAGAGGCCATGATTATTTTCATCATTGTGTCAAGAGATATAGTACTAAAACACTTGAGCGTCTCTCTTGATCCTAGGTCCTGGCAGAGTTGTGCAGACTCAGGACAACTGAGGTTTGGAGGAATACGCAGGTTTAAAGAGGAGTCCGTAATTTGCTTTCTAATAATCATAATCTTTTCCTCAAAGAAGTTCATGAATTTATCACTGCTAAAGTGAAAGTCATCCTCTCTTGGGGAATGCTGCTTATTAGTTAGCTTTGCGACAGTATCAAAAAGGAATTTCGAATTGTTCTTATTTTCCTCAATTAAGTTAGAAAAATTGGATGATCGAGCAGCAGTAAGGGCTCTTCGGTACTGCACGGTACTGTCTTTCCAAGCTAGTCGGAAGACTTCCAGTTTGGTGTGGCGCCATTTCCGTTCCAATTTTCTGGAAGCTTGCTTCAGAGCTCGGGTATTTTCTGTGTACCAGGGAGCTAGTTTCTTATGAGAAATGTTTTTAGTTTTTAGGGGTGCAACTGCATCTAGGGTATTGCGCAAGGTTAAATCGAGATCCTCAGTTAGGTGGTTAACTGATTTTTGTCCTCTGGCGTCCTTGGGTAGGCAGAGGGAGTCTGGAAGGGCATCAAGGAATCTTTGTGTTGTCTGTGAATTTATAGCACGACTTTTGATGGTCCTTGGTTGGGGTCTGAGCAGATTATTTGTTGCAATTGCAAACGTAATAAAATGGTGGTCCGATAGTCCAGGATTATGAGGAAAAACATTAAGATCCACAACATTTATTCCATGGGACAAAACTAGGTCCAGCGTATGACTGTGACAGTGAGTGGGTCCAGAGACATGTTGGACAAAACCCACTGAGTCGATGATGGCTCCGAAAGCCTTTTGGAGTGGGTCTGTGGACTTTTCCATGTGAATATTAAAGTCACCAAAGATTAGAATATTATCTGCTATGACTACAAGGTCCGATAGGAATTCAGGGAACTCAGTGAGAAACGCTGTATATGGCCCAGGAGGCCTGTAAACAGTAGCTATAAAAAGTGATTGAGTAGGCTGCATAGATTTCATGACTAGAAGCTCAAAAGACGAAAACATATTTTTTTTTTTGTAAATTGAAATTTGCTATCGGAAATGTTAGCAACACCTCCGCCTTTGCGGGATGCACGGGGGATATGGTCACTAGTGTAGCCAGGAGGTGAGGCCTCATTTAAACCAGTAAATTAATCAGGCTTAAGCCATGTTTCAGTCAGGCCAATCACATCAAGATTATGATCAGTGATTAGTTCATTGACTATAATTGCCTTTGAAGTAAGGGATCTAACATTAAGTAGCCCTATTTTGAGATGTGAGGTATCATGATCTCTTTCAGTAATGACAGGAATGGAGGTGGTCTTTATCCTAGTGAGATTGCTAAGGCGAACACCGCCATGTTTAGTTTTGCCCAACCTAGGTCGAGGCACAGACACGGTCTCAATGGTGATAGCTGAGCTGACTACACTGACTGTGCTAGTGGCAGACTCCACTATGCTGGCAGGCTGGCTAAAAGCCTGCTGCCTGGCCTGCACCCTATTTCATTGTGGAGTTAGAGCCCTGTCTATGTTGGTAGATAAGATGAGAGCACCTCTCCAGCTAGGATGGAGTCCGTCACTCCTCAGCAGGTCAGGCTTGGTCCTGTTTGTGGGCGAGTCCCAGAAAGAGGGCCAGTTATCTACAAATTCTATCTTTTGGGAGGGGTAGAAAACAGTTTTCAACCAGCGATTGAGTTGTGAGACTCTGCTGTAGAGCTCATCACTCCCCCTAACTGGGACGGGGGCCAGAGACAATTACTCGATGCCGACACATCTTTCTAGCTGATATGCACGCAGAAGCTATGTTGCGCTTGGTGATATCTGACTGTTTCATCCTAACATCGTTGGTGCCGATGTGGATAACAATATCTCTATACTCTCTACAATCGCCAGTTTTAGCTTTAGCCAGCACCATCTTCAGATTAGCCTTAACGTCGGTAGCCCTGCCCCCTGGTAAACAGTGTATGATCGCTGGATGATTCGTTTTAAGTCTAATACTGCGGGTAATGGAGTCGCCAATGACTAGAGTTTTCAATTTGTCAGAGCTAATGGTGGGAAGCTTCGGCGTCTCAGACCCCGTAACGGGAGGAGTAGAGACCAGAGAAGACTCGGCCTCTGACTCCGACCCGCTGCTTAATGGGGAAAACCGGTTGAAAGTTTCTGTCAGCTGAATGAGCGACACCGGTACAGCATTTCCTTCCAGAAACCGTGAGAAAGGTGTCCGGCTGCGGGGACTGTGCCAGAGGATTTATACTACTATCTGTACTTACTGGTGGCACAGACGCTGTTTCATCCTTTCCTACACTGAAATTACCCTTGCCTAACGATTGCGTCTGAATCTGGGCTTGTAGCACAGCTATCCTCGCCGTAAGGCGAGTACAGCGACTACAATTAGAAGGCATCATGTTAATGTTACTACTTAGCTTCGGCTGTTGGAGGTCCTGACGAATCGTGTCCAGATAAAGCGTCCGGAGTGAAAAAGTTGAGGAAAAAATAAATAAATATATGAACGGTAATTAAAAAGTAAAAACCGTAAAGTTGTCAGGTAGCAAAATAGGTTGGCAACAAAATGCACAGCAACTCGAAAACAAGCCTGCAAGTTGTGACCGGAAATGACGATGTCATACAGTAAAATGATGCACACTGAAGGGTTGGGCCTCTGCTTATGGGCCAGTTCTCTGCTTATGGGCCAGTTCTCTGCTTATGGGCCAGTTCTCTATTCAGGTGCTGTACGTGGTCCAATAGTTGTTGGTCCACTAAATGAGGGATACATCCACCTTGCCTGGAAGATCTGATGTACTAGATATGGCAACCAGCCCACTTCCCGAACAGAATTCCAAGTGGTATGTGATTAAGTGTTAAGTCTTCTGGTCCGGATTTGGGCCATAATAACTTAGCTGTCAGGGTATGTACCCCAAACCATTCTGCTAAAACTCTAAAAGATACAAAGTTAAAAGGACTGTCTATGTAAAACTGTTTCATGTCAATGCGTGTTTGAATGAATCGAGGCCCTGGTGAGAAGCGCATTATAAATGCAATCCCTTTACTATCCTTTGAAAATCTCAGCATGAGTGAGCAATGCATATCCTTAGAGACAGTTCATCCGGATCCCTTGAAGTCGTTTTTTGTAATCACTCGTTTAGCTCCTGACGAAAAGAGGGCCTTTTAGAATGGAATGGTTCTTGCGGGGCGTCGTTCAGACTCGTTCTAAAGTGGCACACCCCCACCATTGTTTTCCAGGGTGCGACTTACTGCCAATAAGCAAGTGTAATTGATGCCCAACTCTGCTGCGGCGAAGAAGATTATCGGCGGTGTAATTGTCTCATTGGGTTGTAACTGGCATCGCAGAGGGAAAGCCGGGCTGAATGGATTGGAGGAGCATTCAAGATCATTCGAAAGCAGAGCAACAGCATCTTAAGTTGAGCAATACACACAAACATCACTTGGTTTCATTGGAATCATCCACTTGTGACAATGGCAGATCTGCAGTGAAGTTTAAAGTGGAACTGAGAGCGTTTTAACAAACTGTCGATATGAAACAAAAAGACAATCAGTCAAAAATATAAAGTTCCCCGTTTTTGCTACAAAACCAACTTTATAAGAGGTTTTAAAAATTTTATATTTTACTCAAAATCCCATGACGTACAGTAAGCCATTTGCAGAATATATGGATGCAGTTCAATGCAAGATTAATATAATTCCCAAAAATATTGCTGAGGTTGTAAATCCCAGCTGGCCTGGTACATTGCTTGCTGCCTCCACCCATTTGAGATGCACTGTTTCAGTTTCAAATTGACTATATTTTGGACCAAAACGGACGAATGTAAGTAAGGCTGGGAATGTCAATTCAATCAAACTAGCAGAGGAAATGATCACAAGTCAGTCCTAGCGTGGCTAATCAATTTTTGCACAAATGTGTTTACATCCCTGTTAGTGAGCATTTATCGTTTGCCAAGATAATCCATCCGCCTGACAGGTGTGGCATATCAAGGAGCTGATTAAACAGCAGGGCGGTTGTTGGCATGCTGACTGCAGGAATGTCCGCCAGAGCTGTTGCCAGAGAATTTAATGTTCATTTCTCTACCACACGCTGCCTCCAACTTTGTTTTCAAGAATTTGTCAGTACATCCACATGGCCTCACAACTACAGACCACGTGTAACCACACCAGCACTCCACATCCGGCTTCTTCATCTGCGGGATCGTCTCAGACCAACCCCCCGGACAGCCGATGAGACTGATAAGTGTTTCTGTCTGTAATAAAGCCCTTTTGTGGGGAAAAAACTCAGTCCCCCCCCCAGTCTGGCTCCCAAGTGGGTGGGCCTGTGCCCTCCCAGGCTCACCCATGGCTGTGCCCCTGCCCAGTCATGTGAAATCCATAGATGGGGTCCTAATTTATTCATTATCTGAAAAGGTTTGAGTTTATCTAATGTTCCCTCGTTAGATTTTAGCTCATCTCGCTCTGGCTAGAATTAGTTGTTGATCTTGTTATGACAGATTTCCTTATATGAACTGTAACTCAGTAAAATCATTCATTGTTGCACCATGCATTTATATTTTTGTTCAGTTTATGTAGCTATTTATTCAGCAAGTTAAAAATACGGTGCCTAGCAAGCTGCTGGGAGGATGGCATGTCATTGGAGGAGTGGGGGAGTGATTGACTTTTTCCCTCATATCGTTTTTCTGGTGGCTACAGCTAGAGATGCAAGTGTTATTTGGTTAGCTAGCAAGAAAAATGTATCGCCTTGCAAGCTATCTAGCAATGCTGAACGTGAATGACTGTTATCCAGTTAGCATATCTCCTGCGTTCGTAAATTCACTCTGGCTAACTACTCCGATTCCAGAGCACTCGTCTGTGTGATTCCAGAGCACAGAATATCTGATGAATTTACATCC
This sequence comes from Oncorhynchus keta, assembly GCF_023373465.1. Lineage (NCBI taxonomy): Eukaryota > Metazoa > Chordata > Actinopteri > Salmoniformes > Salmonidae > Oncorhynchus > Oncorhynchus keta. The sequence continues at coordinate 6,533,954 of NC_068436.1, read as the reverse complement.
GCTGAATATGACCAGCATCCGTTAAGTCGGCAACACAAGTGATGCTCTAGATAACATGTAAACAGCCTAACCAGCTCTGCTAGGGCGAGTGAGGTGTTCTCTCATTTTTAGCCAGTTAGCTTGGGAGCTTGACTACCATTGTGAGGAATGTTTGGATCAACCCTACTCCTCAGCCAGAGCGTCCAGTGTCAATAGTGCAGTGTTCTCTCAGAACGCTCCTAGAGCGAAACGCTAGAAATTTACAAAAGACAATCGGACAACGCTCTGAATTTACAAACTACCCAGAGTGCACTCTGACACACGAGAGGCAATTTACGAATGCACCCTTAGTTGTCAATCAAATGTATTTGGCATTGATCAAATGGGTAGGCAGGCAGGCAAGTTCCCATTCAATTGTCAAAACATGGGTTGGGACAAGCATGCATTGGAAGGCAAACTGCAGAAGGACGAGCAGAGTACTAGTCCCAATCGTTTATCAGTGCAATTTTGACGGCCAATTAGCTGAACATGTTTGAGAGGGTTTATCTAATGTTCTCTCATTAGATTTGATCTTATCCCGCTCTGGCTAGCATTAGTTGATGATCTTGTTATTATTGATTTACATAACTGAGGGAGAGAGAGCCTTCCTTTTCTTGGTTGTTTGATCAATAGGACTGTTAAGTTCCCAAATGTAAGAGGACTCTGGTGGTATTTACATACCGTTTTTGCAGAAATCCATTCAGTTGTATTTTGTGGCCTTTTTTTTTTTAAACTTGCGCTGTTGCCACTGCCTGAAAACACACAGTTCAGTCCAGTTCAAAGTGAGTGATAGCAGGCCTTTGTGGCAAATGGCTTATTTGCATAAAGGCCTACTTTAGCTCTGATTGGCTGTGGCGCAGTCTTGGTCCACGGACAAGACAGATGTTTTTATTACGTTTTATTTACTGCAGTGTCTATTAACTATTCATATGCATTTTCGCTTTCCCACACTGTATTTCTATAGAATTTTCCTCATTCTCAGACATTCTATGAATTTATGTCATATTCTTCCTGGAGGTGTGTATGAACAGATTTGAATAACATTTTAAAAATGCTGTCAGTCCCACTAAGTGTATGTCTCAAGTGAAAATTAAATTAGTTGATCTAACACACACACACACACACACACACACACACACACACACACACACACACACACACACACACACACACACACACACACACACACACACACACACACACACACACAAACAAACTGTTGCCCATCTGGGATCATCCATTTTCATATGTGTGAAATTAAAACTTGAGCCAGTCAGATGTGATAAAGCAAATAATTGCAGCATCATCGTATAGCTAATGAGGCAACTGGCTGTTTGCGTGAATGTGTTTATGTTCAAACTGAGCTCACAAGACCTCTGAGTAGAGCAATCATTTTGACTAATGTCTCCTTATTATCATGACTGGGGTTGAGCGTACGATAGCTGCTGTGTAAATATAGCAAGAATACACCAGAATTCACATGACTTCACAAATTCATAACAAACTGATGAGCCAACAAATTGGACACCTGGAGATGCACTAGGTGCTACTTTACCAAAGAGGCAGCACTCATAGCAGAGAATACTGCTATTAGGCCTGGGTATAATATTATTTTTTAATTTAACCTTATATAACTAGGCAAGTCAGTTAATAAGAACAAATTCTAGGCCTAGGAACAGTGGGTTAACTTCCTTGTTCAGGTGCTGAACGACAGATTTTTGCCTTGTCAGTTCGGGGATTCAATCTAGCAACCTTTCGGTTACTGGCCCAACGCTCTAACCACTAGGCTACCTGCTGCTCCTATAGTGAGGCTGGGAAGGAATGTCTCCCTCCACTCTTCAGCTATAGATATATATCTACAGAATATGTGTCTCTCTCCACTCCCCAGGTGTTCATGTATTTCTATAGAATCTGTGTCTCTCTCCACTCTCCAGGTGTTAATATGTATATCTATAGGATCTGTGTCTCCTCTCGGGTAGAGATGTATATCTATAGGATCTGTGTCTCTCTCCACTCTCCAGGTGTTGATGTATATCTATAGGATCTGGGTCTCCTCTCGGGTAGAGATGTATATCTATAGGATCTGTGACTCTCTCCACTCTCCAGGTGTTCATGTATATCTATAATATCTATATCTCCTCTCTGGTAGAGATGTATATATATAGGATCTGTGTCTCTCTCCACTCTCCAGGTGTTAATGTATATCTATAGGATCTGTGTCTCTCTCCACTCTCCAGGTGTTCATGTATATCTATAGGATCTGTGTCTCTCTCCACTCTCCAGGTGATAATGTATATCTATAGGATCTGTGTCTCTCTCCACTCTCCAGGTGTTCATGTATATCTATAGGATCTATCTCTCCTCTCTGGTAGAGATGTATATCTATAGGATCTGTGTCTCTCTCCACTCTCCAGGTGTTCATGTATATCTATAGGATCTCTGTCTCTCTCCACTCTCCAGGTGGTAATGTATATCTATAGGATATGTGTCTCTCTCCACTCTCCAGGTGATAATGTATATCTATAGGATCTGTGTCTCTCTCCACTCTCCAGGTGTTCATGTATATCTATAGGATCTGTGTCTCTCTCCACTCTCCAGGTGATAATGTATATCTATAGGATCTGTGTCTCTCTCCACTCTCCAGGTGTTCATGTATATCTATAGGATCTATCTCTCCTCTCTGGTAGAGATGTATATCTATAGGATCTCTGTCTCTCTCCACTCTCCAGGTATTGATGTATATCTATAGGATCTGTGTCTCTCTCCACTCTCCAGGTGGTAATGTATATCTATAGGATCTGTGTCTCTCTCCACTCTCCAGGTGGTAATGTATATCTATAGGATCTGTGTCTCTCTCCACTCTCCAGGTGGTAATGTATATCTATAGGATCTGTGTCTCTCTCCACTCTCCAGGTGATAATGTATATCTATAGGATCTGTGTCTCTCTCCACTCTCCAGGTGTTCATGTATATCTATAGGATCTCTGTCTCTCTCCACTCTCCAGGTGGTAATGTATATCTATAGGATATGTGTCTCTCTCCACTCCCAACGTGTTCATGTACATGTAAAGTATGGGGTCACTTAAAAATGTTCTTGCTTTTGAAAGAAAAGCACACTTTTTTGTCCTTTAAAATAACATCAAATTGATCAGAAATACATTGTTAATGTTGTAAATGACTATTGTAGCTGGAAACTGAAGATTTTTTATGAAATATCCACATAGGTGTACAGAGGCCCATTGTCAGCAACCATCACTCCTGTGTTACAATGGCACGTTTTGTTAGCTTATCCAAGTTTATCATTTTAAAAGGCTAACTGATCATTAGAAAACACTTTAGCAATTATGTTAGCACAGCTGAAAACAGTTGTGCTGATTTTAAAAAGCAATAAAATGGGCCTTCTTTAGACCAGTTGAGTATCTGGAGCGTCAGCATTTGTGGGTTCGATTACAGGCTCAAAATGGCCAGAAACATAGACCTTTATTCTGAAACTTGTCAGTCTATTTCTATTCTGAGAAATTAAGGCATGCGAGAAATTGCCAAGAAACTGAAGACCTCGTACAACGCTGTGTACAACTCCCTTCACAGAACAGCGCAAACTGGTCTAACCAGAATAGAAAGAGGAGTGGGAGGCCCCGGTGCACAATTGAGCACAAGGACAAGTACATTAGAGTGTCTAGTCTGAGAAACAGACGCCTCACAAGTCTTCAACTGGCAGCTTCATTAAATAGTACCCGCAAAACACCAGTCTCAACGTCAACAGTGAAGAGGCGACTCCGGGATTCTAGCCTTCTAGGCAGAGTTCCTCTGTCCAGTGTCTGTGCTCTTTTGCCCATCTTAATCTTTTCTTTTTATTGGCCATTCTGAGATATGGCTTTTTCTTTGCAACTCTGCAAAGAACTTTGAGACTGGTGTTTTGCGGGTACTATTTAATGAAGCTGCCAATCTGAAGAATCAGGGGGATAAGCTATTTCCTTGCGGTTCTTCACCCAGGGAGACAGATTTGCAGCTAATAACATCTGAGCAGCTTCCCAGAGCAGCACTGCTGTTCCTCCTTCTGCCAAAGACCTGTCAGCAACACACTGGAACTGGCAGGACAGACAGATAGACAGGAACTAGGAGGAGAGAGACACACCACACACACACACATACTCACACATGCATGCACACGCACACACGCGCACACACACACACACACACACACACACACACACACACACACACACACACACACACACACACACACACACACACACACACAGGCATCTCCAAGTTCAGTTTGGTGAGTGAATATTCACAGGGAATCAATGAAAAAAATGTATAATTACTACCAAACAAACCCCGCTTAGACATTCTGAACCACATACAACATATTTCAAATATCACCTTGGCGGCCAGCATGTTTTTCTTTTCATAACAGATATACATTGAGATATTAGGGCATCTGGGGTCTTATGCTTGGATATTAGCCAACACTTTGTCAAGGAATTGGAGTGATCTTATCCAACAACCTGCCACAACAACCGGATGAAATGGCTCACGTTAAGTCTGTTTAGTAAAACAATCAGCCTGTCGGTACCTTCAGCGGTCAGAAAAGGCCTGTGTGTGTGTGTGTGTGTGTGTGCGTGTGGACACACGTTTCTCCTGACAAACCCTCCTTTCTTTCTTAGGCAGAACAATGAGCACTTCTCCATCTGCTGGGAGGTGTGTGTGTGTCAGTATGTGTGTGTGTCGTGGGGGGCTCCTCAGCTGCCGAGTTGCGTAATGAGGAGGTCGGGGTGTAAACACAGGGTGAGCGAGTGTCACTTGCTGTTTTTAAAGGAAACAAACCGGTGTGCTGTTAGCAGAGTTGTGGAGGTTGCTCTCAAATCTGATAAGAGGCAGCTACTCTCTGACGGGCGTGTTTGGAAAGGACAAAGCTGTTTATCACAGAGTCAATACGTCTTCATCTACCAGAGTGGAAGCCTGTTATCATTTATCTCTCAAATATTTGAAAGCTCTTGTGGCTACATTTCTCAAGACACCCTCTCCCTCGGAATAATATTTTTCTCTATATTACTGTTGTGTTCTATGTGAATATATTGTGACAGAGTGTTCTAACGCAGCAAACATTATATAAATGTTAATATACCTCCCATACGTATGTCTCACACGAGCAAGCCACCTGGCTTGGCTAACTATTTAAAAGTAATTGAGAGAAACTACTCACCTCAGTACCATGAATGCTATGACAAAAAAGGCTTTGAATTTAAGTGTTTCGATCAGAAGCCAACATATAGGGCCAATGAAGCCCCCACTTCCTGTTTACAATGCTGTGGAATGGGTCATTAATCCTGACACGGTATGGCCACTTCCTGTTGGGGGTGGTGACTTAATTCGATTGACATAGGATTAATGAGGGCCGTGTGAGCGGTTGGCTTTGTTAGTACAGGAGTCATTGCAGCGGTTTTCACAGAAAGGCAGGGGTTATGTGCTTAACTATTTGGTTACAGGTTACTGCAGGTATCAGCTCTAAGTACACACACGCACACACACACACACACACACACACACACACACACACACACACACACACACACACACACACACACACACACACACACACACACACGCACACACACACACACACACACACACACACACACACACACACACACACACACACAAACCTCAAGCTCTAATTCCACAGCGGCCACGTAATACACGACATATATGTTTACACTTTTACTAATATTTGCTGGGTTGCTAGGCAGTACATGTCATCTGCAGTATATCGTTTTCTAGTAACACGTTGGTAAAGATATAGCAGTTTCCCTGGTTTCTCGGTAACATCAAAACAATGTGTACACTGTACAGTCTAATAATAGTTCAAAATTCAAAACATGTCAGTGTGCTAATTTCATTATGCGTGCTACTCCTACGTTGACATGATAATTCTGTTTACAACTTCATCACCGTAGTGTGGCTGAGGGGATAGTTAGGGATTTTTGCGGAGAGTTTTGGACCTCTGCTTCTTATTGATCTCCTTCTTCTCCTGATGTCACCAGACAGGCAAAAACTCCACCAAAACAGACAGAAATTTCAGGCAGTCTTTTCAAGCAGCTTTTACACAAAATAGAGTGACAATTTGACAGTATTATTCGAACCTCATAGTGTTGAAATATATATATAAAACACAGCAAAATCTAGTCGTTGACTGCACTGGGCCTTTAAAGATGTGTTATTTATTTAAATGATTCACTTCAAACTCTGTACCTACATTAAGGGTTAGATACCATCAGTTATCTTTAGACACAGGCAGAAGTTTACGAAGGACAAATGTTTGTCCTACTTTTATAGTTTTAAGGTTCAAGTGATCCATTTCACTGACTTGATGTGAAAGTACCAGAATGACTTTCTTCAAAATAAAATAGTTCACTTATCTGAACTTCTTTTCGTATCCGCTTTACTCCTTTTTGAATTGCCACCTACTGTGACAAGATATGAAACCACGAAAAAGACAGGAAGTCTGAAAATCACCATGTTTGTGTATGAAATTGAACCCTATACACTGTACAGTGCTTTTGACCAGGCCTAATACCAAATCAAATTATATTTGTCACATCCACCGAATACAACAGGTACGCTGAATACAACCTTACCTTGAAGTGCTTACTTACAAGCTCTTAACGAACAATGCCGTTGTAAGAAAATAGAGCTAAGAAAATATTTACTGAATAAATGAAAGTAAAAAAAATTCTAAAAAGTGACGCAATAAAGTAGCAATAACGAGGCTGTATACAGGGAAACCAGTACCGAGTCAATGTGCGTGTGTGCAGGTTAGTCGAGGTAGTTTGTACATGTAGGCAGGGGTAAAGTGACTATGCATAGATAATATGCAGGGGGGGGTCCAGGTGGCCATTTGATTAAAAGTTCAGCAGTTTTATGGCTTAGGAGTAGAAGCTGTTCAGGAACCTTTTGGACCTAGACTTGGCGCTCTGGTACCGCTTTCTGTGCGGTAGCAGAGAGAGAACAATCTATGACTTTGGTGACTGGAGTCTTTGACCGTTTTTTGGGCCTTCCTCTGACACTGCCTGGTATAGAGGTCTGGGCCCGGCTTCCCAAAAGCATCTTAAGGTGTTAAGATCCATAGGATCCTATGGTTCTAAGATGAACGTAACCTATGGGTCTGAGATGAATTCAACCTTAAGATGCTTCTGGGAAACTGGGCCCTAAGCCACATTTCTTCACAACCTGTTTGGGTCACTACTAACAACACAATTAGCATGTGCTATTAAGAAAATGGGTATTTCATCATTTTTTAACATTTATAAGCAAGAAAGCATTTATGAGTAATATTGGAAGCCCGTCTGTATTCCTATATATTTTTATAAGCATATTAAACCAATAGTCCAAATGTATGGAAAGAGTTTTCAGAAATAAGCAGATATCAACTACGCTTGGCAGTCCAGTCTGTCTCTGTCTATTTTGAGTGACTTGCACAGCAGCCCACTTTGCCTGGCATGGGGACTCCACATATTCACCTCTGACAAATGCATCTCAAACTGTAATGATGGACTCCAACTTAGGCATGACTTACGGGCCCGCCTCTACCTCTCATCTGCCATCTGTCAATCAATCATCCCCCTGCTCTACTCGTCTAGTTATTTAGCATTCGCTTCCATCTAGTCTTCAGCAGCTGTCTATCATTCATCAGGATGGATGAGCTGATTAACGATGAAGCTCTCCCGCCTCACGGCATACTGCCCACTATACGTCTACTAGCACTGCATGTTGTCTTATTTTGTATCGATCTCTCTCTCTCTCTCTCTCTCTCTCTCTCTCTCTCTCTCTCTCTCTCTCTCTCTCTCTCTCTCTCTCTCTCTCTCTCTCTCTCTCTCTCTCTCAATTCAAAGGGCTTTATTGGCATGGGAAACATATGTTTATATTGCCAAAGCAAGTGAAGTAGATAATTAACAAAAGTGAAATATTTCATAGAATATGAACTGTAAACGTTACACTCACAAAAGTCTCAAAGGAATATAGACATTTCAAACGTCATATTATGGCTATGCACAGTGGTATAACAATGTGCAAATAGTTAAAGTACAAAAGGGAGAATAAATAAACATAATTATCAGTTTTATTTACAATGGTGTTTGTTCTTCACTGATTTCCCATTTCTTGTGGCAATGGTGCTGTGATTGTATACCTCTGTATTTCACCTAAAATATTTGGGAGTTTATCAAAATTGGATTTCTTTTTAAATTCTTTGTGGGTCTGTGTAAGCTGAGGGATATATGTGTCTCTAATATGATCATACATTTAGCAGGAGGTTAGGAAGTGCAGCTCAGTTTTCACCTCCTTTTGTGGGCAGTGTGCACATAGTCTGTCTTCTCTTGAGAGCCAGGTCTGCCTTCGTGGGCCTATCTCAATAGCAAGGCTATGGTCACTGAGTCTGTACATAGTCAAAGCTTTTCTTAATTTAGGATCAGCCACAGTGGTCAGATATTATGAGACTGTGCACTCTCTGTTTAGGACCAAATATCATTCCAGTTTGTTTTGTTCTTTAGTTAATTCTTCACAATGTGTCAAGTAATTCGATTTTTGTTTTCTTATGATTTGGTTGGGGTCTAATTATGCTGTCTGTCTGTCTGTCTGTCTGTCTGTCTGTCTGTCTGTCTGTCTGTCTGTCTGTCTGTCTGTCTGTATTTCTCTGTCTGTCTGTCTGTATTTCTCTGTCTGTCTGTCTGTCTGTATTTCTCTGTCTGTCTGTCTGTCTGTATTTCTCTGTCTGTCTGTCTGTCTGTATTTTATCCAACAGGGCATGTTTGAGGTGAGAGCGTTTCAGTTCCCCCTTCCGCTCATTCTTCCTCTCTTTCTTTGTCACTTTCTTTGTCACATAGTGTCTTTCTCCACAGGTACCTCTCCTTATCTCCCTCTCGTTTCATTGTTGCATTCTCCACTAAACAATAGAGGGAATGATGGGGTGAGTTTATACCTCTGTGTATCTCTTTATCTCTATTCTTTGCTTTGTTCTCTCTCTTTGTTTTTCTCTCCCTCCAACCTTCCTCTCTCTCAGACCCTGCTTATATAAACGGAGGACGGCCTCCCCCCCTCCTCCTTCTCCTCCTGCCTTGGGTCATCCCTAATGAGAGGCTCTTAAAGTATGCCCCTCTCCCTCTGGTCACATTAAAGAGTGTTCACCTTCTAAATGACAGATCAAACGAGGAGAAACTAAGGAGAAACTAAGTAAACTCCTCCCAGGGAAGCAATGGCCCTGTGCTACTAAACCGACCTGGGTTCACATACTAGTTGAAATGTTCCTAGACCTTTTAATGTTTTCTTTAGTCTGCCTGGAGTGCCAGATGGGGCAAGTTTACACTTTGCAAATATTATATTGGTTCCATTGTGTCAGGCAAGCTCAATCAAGACCACATAAATCATTTGAAATGATTTCAAACGGTATTTGAACCCAGGTCTGCTATTGAACGGTAAAATATGTCCTTTAGCAGAGGACAAAAAAAGGCATGAAATTCATTCAAATTACTGTAGTATTGTCCAAGAGTTGTATAATAAATTATTTTGCCAAGATCCTAGATCTCAAAGGCAACTAAATGTTTTAATTGTGAACAAGACATTTTAATAAGGAATTCGAATTGCTTATAAAAAAGTTAACTCTACTTCCTGGTATTCAGTGTGTCCCTGTAAACTGTACCTTTAAAACTGGGACACGGATTATGAAAGGAGTCTGGTTTCAGTACACTGTCTTCCAATAGCCAGGTTCAAGGCAATCAGAAGGGTCAATTTCGGCCTCTTTGACCGTAAATCAGGATGAACCATTTGATCCGTATCCACTGCTCATCTGTTCCACTTGTTTCAACTCTTCCGCTTCTTTGTCTTTCTCATAATGGACCCATGGACCAGGGCAGGTGGTGGGTAAACGTCTGTCTGTCTTTCTTTCTCTCTCTCTCTTTCGTCTCAGACCAGGGCTGGCCAGATGATGGAGACATCCAGTGAAATAAAATGAGTCCTGGGCTCAGACTTCTGTCAGGCCCGGACAGTTGAGTGTCTTTGGGTCGCCTGGTCGCCTCGCCTCACCTCTCGCCTTGTTTCCTCTCGTCTCCTCTCCTATCCATATAGGCCTATAACTGGTAATGAATGAGTTGCCTAATGGGTTGATGTGGTAAAACATGAGAACCAGTCTCTGGCACCAACCCAATGGCCAAGCGTTTCTCCCCCGCTGGCCGCCGCCCGTCATGCCGTCTGGAAAATGTGGAGGAAATGCCGGGAATCAGACCCATACAGGGAACGAGGGGGTGGAGAGAGGCTTTGGTTATGTGATCTATCGCCACCACCAGAGAACAGGGTGTGCGTGTGTGTGTGTGTGTGTGCGCGCGTGTGTGAACTCTTGCTGTGTGCATCGTTGTATTCCTAGTGCACACTGCTGATGAAGGGTTGTGTGTGTGTGTAAGCATGTGTTTGTGTGTGTGTTTTTGTGTGTGCGTGTGACATGGTCTTGTCACGGACATCTCTGCATCCCTATGCTTAGTGTACACTGTATATATGAGAATTTGGTGTTTGGCTTGTATGGTATGACTTATCATTGGACCTTCAGCACCTCAGCACCATGTGTCCATGTGTGTGTGTAAGCATGTGTTTGTGTGTGTGTGTGTCACGCCCTGATCTGTTTCACCTGTCCTTGTGATTGCCTCCACCCCCTCCAGGTGTTGCTTATTTTCCCCAGTGTATTTATCCCTGTGTTTCCTGTCTCTCTGTGCCAGTTCGTCTTGTATGTTCAAGTCAACCAGCGTGTTTTTTTCCGTGCTCCTGCTTTTCTACTCTCTTTACTAGTCAACTCGGTTTTGAGCTTTGCCTGTTTTTCTATTTTTCTGTACCTCTGGATCTCTGAACTGGTTTTGACCTTTTGCCTGTCCACGACCATTCTCTTGCCTACCCCTTTTGGATTGTCCCAATAGCAGGCCCTGGTAAACGAGGCCCTGGTAAACGATGTGCTCCGTGACATGCTACACCAGTTTGTGTTCCTTGATGACATCCTGTTTTTTTCCCAGTCTGCTCAAGAACATGTTCTGCATGTCAGGCAGGTCTTTCGGCGCCTCTAGAAGAACCAATTGTTCGTAAAAGCCGAGAAGTGTGAGTTCCACCGCTCTACCATCTCGTTTCTGGGATATGTCATCGCTGAGGGAAATGTCCAGATGGATTCTGGAAAGGGGAAAGCAGTGGTGGATTGGCCTCAACCCACGTCCAGGGTGCAGTTGCAATGTTTCCTAGGTTTTACTAACTTCTACCACCGTTTCATTCGGGGTCACAGCACCCTGACGGCCCCCCTCTCTGCACTCACCTCTCCCAAAATACCGTTTACATGGTCTCCAGCTGTCAACAAAGCCTTTGTGGACCTGAAGCATCGGTTCACAACAGCACCCAGCCGGATCCGTCCCGTCAATTTGTGGTTGAGGTTGATGCTTCTGATGTTGGAGTGGGGGCCATCCTGTCCCAGCAATCTGTCCAGGACCAAAAGCTTCATCCCTGTGCCTTCCTGTCCCATCGACTCAACTTTGCAGAAAGAAACAACGACGTGGGTAACTGAGAACTCCTGGCAGTCAAAATGACACTGGAGGAGTGGAGACACTGCCTGGAGGGAGCTGAACATCCGTTTTTCGTCTGGACCGACCACATGAATCTGGAATATCTCCTCACAGCTAAGCTAAAACACAGGGTCCAAAAACGTGAAGCCGGACGCTCTTTCCCGTCTATACAGTTCCACTGCCACTCGCTCTGACTCTGAGACCATCCTCCCTGCCTCTTGGTTGGTGGCATCTGTTGTTTGGGGAATTGAGGCTCTGGTCCGCAAGGCTCAGTGTTCCCAGTCGGACCTTGGGGGTCTGTTTGTGCCTGATGCGGTCCAGTCTCAGGTCCTTGAATGGGCCCACTCCTCCAGGTTTACCTATCATCCTGGTACTCGTCGGACCCTGGCTTTCCTTCGTCAACGCTTCTGGTGGCCCACCATGTTTCCTGATGTCTCGGCCTTCGTCGCCGCACGCATGGTATGCGCTCAAAGCAAGACTCTGCGGCAAGCTCCGTCTGGCCTCCTACAGCCACTTCCTGTCCCTCATCGCCCCTGGTCCCATATTTTGTCACTGGGCTTCCTTCGTCAGATGGCAACACCACCCTCCTGATGGTGGTGGACAGATTCTCCAAGGCCGCCCACTTCAACCCTCTTCCTAAGTTACCTTCTGCCAAGGAGATGGCCCAGCTTATGGTGCATCACATCTTCCGTATCCATGGACTCCCGGTTGACGTTGTCTCGGACCGGGGTCCTCAGTTCTCGTCCCAATTCTGGCAGGCGCTCTGCCCCCTTATTGGGTCGTCAGCCAGCCTGTCCTCTGGGTTTCATCCCCAATCTAAAGGCCAGTTGGAGCGAGTCAATCAAGATATGGAGACGGCACTCCGGCGTCTGGTTGCCAGTATCCCCACCACCTGGAGTCAGCAATTGGTCTAGGTGGAATACGCCAGGAACACTCTCCCTTGCTCAGCTACTGGACTAACCCCATGGAGCATTAGAAAGGGGAATCAGCCCCTGCTCTTCCCAGAGCAAGAAGTTGAGGTCAACGTACCTTCAGCCCAGATGTTCGTCCGCCACTGTCGGCGTACCTGGAAAAGAGCTAGGGTGGCTCTTCTCAAGACCACCTCCAGGTATCGTCGACAATTGGACCTCCACCGGGTATGGCTGTCCACTCGGGACCTACCCCTCCGGGTACTGTGTGTGTGTGTGCCTTGAGAAACACATTACAGAACTGTTTATGACTTAATGTTAATGACATGAATAATACTATACTCCCTGACTTCGGATCAGATCAGAACTCAATGAGGCCCCATATTACTGAACATGGTCTCCATACTGGCTGCCTTCAGATTAGAGGTCAACAAGGCCCCACATTAGAAACCAGACTGTCCACGATACTCAAGGCATTCTGTAGAGCCGATGAAATGACATGTCTCTCTTTAATTATCACAGAGGCATCATCTGCCCATCAGAAGATCCATATTAGGATCATTATCTATCTACACAGTCAGTGTCTTTGGAGCCCGCATCTGCAATTGCAGCTCAAACGCCATCATAACTACTGTGCACGACAAAACCTGGATGAATATGGACCGGCGATCAATGAATCCATTCTAATCAGATGGTGCGGGAAAACTGCAAGGTAGGTTTGAAGAGTGTATGGGTAAGAATGATATAGTTGGAATGAATTGAAAATAATGGTCTAACTTTTCATTGCTGTTTATAATAATACATCTTCTGCCATATAAAAACGATTCATTACCGGGTGAAGACTTTTCAATCAAACCTTAAGACCCCTATTATGTGTAGACATAATTTTAGGATTTTTAAACCAAATTCAACCAACTAGTCATGTTGATTCAATGTTTGTTTTTTTACACTGCAAAAAATGCCGATGTTGCCTGATCCATATCATCGACCTACGACAAGAGGGGACACAAATCAAATAGGACGTCCATCTAACCTGGAGTTGGAAATTGGGTCAGTACCACAAAAGTGGCCGCGACCAAATGACAAAGCCAGGGAATGTGCACACTCACAGGGAATACGGCTGATGTTCTCTGCTTGTACCAATATGATGGGCAACTTTTCACTCAATTAAGTTAAAAATGTTCATAACTGAAAGACAGACTGGAGTCGTTTCCGTTTCATGTCTTTACAGCAATAGACACTTGCTTTCCAAATTGTTTTTCTATGATTGTATTTTGAAATATTGCAATATGCCTGCCTGGGTTTCTTTGCTTTTCACTGACAGTCGCAACACCACAATCATCTATTTGGGATTAGCAGTGCCCGCTGCCCAAATTGCGGGCACTTCCGACTGTAGGCTATGCAATTTAAAACAATCTACAGCTTAAAAAAAAAAGAAGCTAATGATCCTCTGTGGCCAAAATTATGCTTTCTGGTGTAGTAGCCTATTTTGAAGGATTTGATTTATTTCTGTGGACAGGAGTAAGCTAATTAGGCCACATCCTTTTGACAATTTAATTCAATTGACTTTAGCCTTATGGACACGCCGCCTATGCCTTTTAATGTGGCTCATGTGGGCTACCTGCGCATGCTCGTCCATTCACAAAAGAATTTCAGCATCCAAACCCCAGCAGTGCACTGTGCACCTGCAAATTTATGATTGGAAAGTGACATCTGTTACGAAACACCCAGGTGTACTGTAATGACATTTTGTGATCGTCATTAGGCCTAGACTTGTAGCCTGAATTGATGCGTCCACTGTTGTCCACTCGTCTCCGCCTCGTCTGCAAGTGTCTCGGCCACTCATCTCCACCTTGACAAAACGTAAGTGTTTTCCTCAAACCACAACACTGTTTGGACATTTGGAGCATATATCACCCAGTTTTCAGTCAATCTTCACATTGTTTAATGTGGCTGACATACAGTAAGGGTGTAGTAGCCTATAGTTTTATTAATTGGGAAAGGCTCATGTTTCACCGGCAGAGCACCCCCACTATTTATTTTGCCGGGACACCATACCACCTTACTTTCACCCCCGGTGTTAACATTGATGAAGTAGGTTGAGATAATGTGGAAACTCATGCTGACACTTTTTTGTTGTTGTTGCCTGGAGTGTACAATATGACCACGAAGAGCCTCAAGAAGAGCCTCAAGAAGAGCCTCAAGAAGAGCCTCAAGAATAGACTCAAGAAGAGCCTCAAGAAGAGCCTCAAGAAGAGCCTCAAGAAGAGCCTCAAGAAGAGCCTCAAGAATAGACTCAAGAAGAGCCTCAAGAAGAGCCTCAAGAAGAGCCTCAAGAAGAGCCTCAAGAATAGACTCAAGAAGAGCCTCAAGAAGAGCCTCAAGAATAGACTCAAGAAGAGCCTCAAGAAGAGCCTCAAGAAGAGCCTCAAGAAGAGCCTCAAGAATAGACTCAAGAAGAGCCTCAAGAAGAGACTCAAGAAGAGCCTCAAGAAGAGCCTCAAGAATAGACTCAAGAAGAGCCTCAAGAAGAGCCTCAAGAATAGACTCAAGAAGAGCCTCAAGAAGAGCCTCAAGAAGAGCCTCAAGAAGAGCCTCAAGAAGAGCCTCAAGCGGAATCATTGTTCTGTTACGCTGTGTTCAACACGCCAGCAAACCAACACAGTCACAAAGTAGGAAGATTGATACACAGCGTCACCGGTCTGCCTCAGCAATACCGTTGTGTATCCTGTCTATGTAACGGCTGTTGGTGGAAGAAGGTGAGGACCAAAGCGCAGCGTGGTACGTGTTCATGTTTGTTTATTGACACTGAAATCTAAATACAAAAAAATAATAAAGGGAAGAACCGAAACAGTCCTGAAAGGTGAGAAACACTAAACAGAAATCAACTACCCACAAAACCCATGTGGGAAAAAGCTACCTAAGTATGGTTCTCAATCAGAGACAACGATAGATTGAAAACCACACCGGCCAAACAACAAAGAAATACAAAACATAGAACATTAACATAGAATGCCCACCCTAGTCACACCCTGGCCTAACCAAAATAGACAATAAAAGCCTCTCTATGGCCAGGGTGTGACAGTCTGGCTTTGTTCAAACCAAACAAGCAAACTTGTTGACTAGGAATTTTATCTGACCAGTGGGGCCTGTGCTTTTCTCCTGGATATACCAACTGCTGTCACCTGCAAAAGACTACCCAGACAATCAATGTGAAGATTTATTTGTTTTCTGTTATCAATGGTTTTCATTGAACATAGTTTCTATTTCTGGGAGAGTTACAGCGACTGAGGAGACGCAACATGTTTCGGATAAATATTGTTTGTTTGGAAACTGAACCTTCCGAATGAAGTATAGAAAAACGACATGACATTCTGCAAAACAATAAATATCCAACAGTGATGTCATAAATTGGTACCAGAAAATTACCTGTTCTCATATGTCCCATTACTGAAGCAAGACATGTCAGAGTACCGAATCCCTTTTAACAATAAAAACATTTATTCTAAAGTGCCTTCTGTAGATTGAACCTGTACGCTGAGGGCATAATTGAACTAACATGATGAGATAATTACATTCATTTACAAACAGCATGTTGTAAGCAGGCACTTCATCATTTTGAAGTGCTCTTTTATGCTCAGGGCCTTCAATGCTTTAATGTATCACCGTGGGTTATGATTGTGTGACGTATAGTTTAAAGTGCAATCTAGAGGTGCTTTGGACGAGTCTTTACACAATGGGATTGCTGACTTAACGACTTTACAGGCCCATTGAACACTGGTCAGATGAATGTAAATGTAACTCTGGTCTTCAAAAACAAAGTTAAGTCTAGTCAGGAATCCGACGAGGCCAACATTATAACACGCCATTCATTTTCACGATGCTTTGTTAGAGGTAAGGCTGAAAGAGGAGTGGATAGGGAGCACTTGCACATGTGGTTACCTCCCAACTGGCACCCTATTCCCTACATAGTGCACTTCTTTTGACTAGGTTCCACGTGACCTGTTTTCTCACATGATACGTTGAGAGAAAAAAAACACATGATACTGCATGGGTCATTACAATTAACATTTTGGTAATGCTTTTAGGTACGCATTGGAATGTGTGCAGGGAAATGTGATGTGATTTGGGTCATTTCATTGGTGAAAATGTGTCACTTCAGCCTATGAGAAGAGATGGAGAGAAATGGCTTCTGTTTTGCTCACAAAGCTCCACACTGTCAGTCACATGGATGCATTGAACATGTCCTCCCTTTAATAATAATAACAAAATAAATATAGATAACGTGATACGTACCATCCATCCAAACGTTGTCAATCCTTCTGATGGACCTTGAGTTACAGCTCTCTCCACGATGTTATGTTTTGTGTTATAATGACGCCTGAAAACCCTGACACGTTTCTTTTCTTCTATCTCTTATCACTTGAACACAGCTGCGCACAAAATATCTTTGAATTTGGTGACAATGAGCGTTGAATGACAAGCTACTTTTCCAATTTACATTTCATTTGTTCCGGTGGATTTTTCAATGTGCCAATACATATGGTCACAAAAAAAAAAAAAAAAACGGAAACTTCCATAGAAGAATACATCCTAGTTGTGCCTCTTCCGCATTGGTCTCACAAAGACGACAACCATTTTATTAATTCAATTATTATTCTAAACATAAACACTGGTAAGTGTCAGACAAAATATGCTATGCCTCATCATTGAAATGTTTCCACCTCAGTGCAACGTGTCAATGCTATGTGAGTGAAAAGGGGAATGTTTTGCACCTTTCCGACCACAAAACAGCACAAGCTCTTTGTTTATGTTACGACAAAAGGAGTGTGAAAAGCAGATAGGAAATAGACTGGTATACAGTATAGTACTTATCTTATCCAAAGAGCCACAAACTTTACTTGGCTTATTATAGGAAAACTACAGTGAAAAGGAGATAGCATATGCAATTGTCTGCTGATCATTGGAAGTTTGCACTCACCATACATGTACAACCTAAAGAAACACACACACAGGAGCAGAAAATCCTACCAATTTCGGTGTGCGAAATGTTGCGTCAGCTCATTGTTCAACAGTTATGAGTAATTGTAAGTGTGATGCGTTATTTGCTGAACAAAGCCAGTAAAAACTTACGTAAAACGAGGGGAAATCACACAATGCAAGGCCGAACGACTTACAATTTCCATTGTGATCAAGAGAAAAAAATACATAGCAACAATATTTCCCAGCTCTACAAGCTAAGTGGATGTCAATACCTTTGAAACCCTGATAAAGGTCTAACTGCCCAAACGTTGGCATTGATCACATTCATTTGAGCCATGTTAGTGTGCTGCGTTTTCTTTTCAATATCAACAATTCAAAATAGATTTTTCAATCAACACCCTTCCCGCTGGTCACACTCTGGTTGAATCAACATTGTTTCCACGGCATTTGATGAAATTACGCTGAACCAACGTGGAATAGAATTGACGTCTGTGCCCAGTGGGTTGAGGCCATAGATATGTTACAACTTGTAAACAAAACAGTGCAAGGAGCAGTAAACGATATAACATACACACATACAGTAAGCACTCTGTCCTGTCTATGATATATGAGATGTGCATATTGGGTAATGCAATATGTCTCCCATTTAAACAAATCCATAGAGATAATGAACCTGCTAAATGTGGTTTGGCTTTAGCACTAGATGAATCGCTTTAGCAGCCTAAGCCCAAGACAAAGACCTGAGTACATATTGAGAAAGCCTCTCAGAGTAGGAGTGCTGATCTAGGATCAGTTTTCTCTTTTGGCTCATTCTGAATAAGATTATAGAAAGGCCGGACACTTATAGATCAGCGCACCTACTCAGAGACGCTTTGTCAATACGGGGCTGACAAAGCTCCATTTCCTTCTTTGAGATCATCACAGATCAACAGGGGTCGTGTGTTGAGCTCTTTCACTCTCAGACTCGGCATCTTCCCTCCACCATGTCGGTTCCACTCTACATAGTCGTAAATAAGAGGGAGAAAGTGGGGTATGGGCACTGCTCGGGAGGGCCGACGGTGGATGGTGGCGCCTGCTGGTTTGAAAGATTGATCCAGCTGTGGTTGTGGTGGTGCTGGCGACAGGGGGGAGGTGGGCCGGGGGAGGAGGAGGAGGAGGAGGAGGGACATTTTGGCTGTAGTTGTGGTGGTGGTGTGGAAGGAAATGTTTGCCCACAAGCGACAGTCAATGGAACAGTTTGGCAAGCAGCACATGACACACTTAGATGGACGCATAGAAACACACACACACACACACACACACACACACACACACACACACACACACACACACACACACACACACACACACACACACACACACACACACACACACACACACACACACACACACACACCATTGAGACAACCCCTTAGTAGTGCACATTTCCTCTGAAGTTATGTCAATGTTGTGGTTTCAACACGATGTGCTCAAAACAGCCTCATATGAACCCAGTTTCGGGTGGTTAGACCTCGGCTCAAATATTTTTCATTTCTTTTTCAAATGGTCTGTTTGTGCTTGATTGAACTCGCCTGGTTCAATGGAACCAATGGAATCGCCCCAAGATTCAAAGGAACTCCAGGCAGGTTCAATCAAGCGTTCAAAGCAAACAAGTATTTTGACCCAGATCTGGGTGGTTTGAGACCAAAGGCTTCCTCCCCTGGGAGCGCCTGCAGTTCAACCCATATCAGTCCCCTGGTTGGTTTCCAGAGATGACCTTCAGACACCATCCTCCCCCCACTCCCCACTCATCAAAAGGAGCAGCCAGATTAGAGCTGACTGGGGAGGTAGAAGCCTGTCCAATGTCCAGCCTGCCCATAGAGATGGATAGAGGACACACTTCCCACAAAGTCTGTTTTAGCATGAAATGGACGTAACCACGTAGAGATCCTATAATTCTATGAGTAATTCTATGGAAAGCCCTCAATGGCATTGCCCATGCTGTCACAGAGGCGGTCAAATGCGATCAATGGTAAAGATATTATGTGTGCCCTCTTTCCATCTCTATGTGCCTGCCTCATACAGTCAAACATCCCATGGCCACACTGGCCTTCTCTATCTCTATCATAGAGGGCTTCACCGCCCACAGATTTAATGCTCTCTTCTGCCCTCAAGGGAATATCCCAATGTGCCTGTCCACACGGGTGGCCATTCCTACACTAGGAAGTAACCTTGGGGTCAAATAGAGTACACACGGATAAGCTTGGAGGTGTTCAAAATAGGCTAGTTAATACATTCACCTGAGTATAGAAACAGAGTACACCAATAAGTGTGTAAAAAAAATAAAAATAAAAATATATATCTAGAAATTTGAAAAAGAGAAAAAAATACTTTTGCCATTCGCACCATTGTTTATCATCTGTAGACTCGCTATTGCAAAGAAAATGTATTAATGTATTTGAAATGCAGCCATTTTTTTGGGCAGAGATAAAAAATATCTTCCTTTGTCAAAAACCATGAATAGTCAATGACACTCATTGAAATAGAAGAGGGAGTTTGAATTAAAAACATGAGGGAGAATGGCATTATTCCTGACATGGCGAACCGAGTGGGCGCACTCTGTGAGAGAGGGACGCAATTAAGATAACCTACAAAAGAGAGAATTTTGTTTGTGCTGGTTGTCAGTCTGGGGCACCTAACAGATTCTTCTGGCAGGTGCCCATTTTATGAAAAACATCAACAGCTCCAATGCCTGGAAAGATATACTGTGGCTTCTTGTCCCTGTGTCCATAAACCTGGACATGACTGAATATTTACATTTTACATTTGAGTAATTTAGCAGACACTCTTTTGTCAGACTGACTTACAGTTAGTGGATTCATCTCAGAAAGGCTACAAAGGGAGAAAAGGACAGTCTTAGACTGACCTCTGGCAAGGTGTTCACTAACATTTCTCTCATCGTGTTAAACACCCTTTAACTAGCACGAGGTTCGCTAGGTTTTGTGCCAAAGTGCCTGCCTGTGCCATTAAACCCCTACAACTCATCCAGAACGCCGCAGCCCGTCTGGTGTTCAACCTTCCCAAGTTCTCTCACGTCACCCCGCTCCTCCGCTCTCTCCACTGGCTTCCAGTTGAAGCTTGCATCCGCTACAAGACCATGGTGCTTGCCTACGGAGCTGTGAGGGGAACGGCACCTCAGTACCTCCAGGCTCTGATCAGGCCCTACACCCAAACAAGGGCACTGCGTTCATCCACCTCTGGCCTGCTCGCCTCCCTACCACTGAGGAAGTACAGTTCCCGCTCAGCCCAGTCAAAACTGTTCGCTGCTCTGGCTCCCCAATGGTGGAACAAACTCCCTCACGACGCCAGGACAGCGGAGTCAATCACCACCTTCCGGAGACACCTGAAACCCCACCTTTTTAAGAAATACCTAGGATAGGATAAAATAATCCTTCTCACCCCCCTTAAAAGATTTAGATGCACTATTGTAAAGTTCCACTGGATGTCATAAGGTGAATGCACCAATTTGTAAGTCGCTCTGGATAAGAGCGTCTGCTAAATGACTTAAATGTAAATGTTAAATGTAAAGTAGCAAAGTCATTTTCAGAGGATTTTTTGGAAGAAATTAAGATTCCTGTTTTTAAATTTGTCATTTGTAATCCTGCATAACTTCACAACGAGAATTGGTTCACTGATTTGAAATCAATATTAATGAGAACTTCTTTTGTAATGAGTCATTCATGGCACCCCAAGGACACTGCACATAGGAAAACATCAAATACAAAAACAAAACTGTAGGATTAAAAACATTGGAAGGTGCAATAGTTTGATAAAACATCTACCCACTGGGTTCAACGTGATTCCGGTGATATGATATATGGAAACAATGTTGATTCAACCAGTGGGTAAGGCAAAAGGCAGAGCCCCGATAAGGGAAAGCCAAGATGTAAATGTGTATTGGGGTAATATGTATCATATATGTATCATATACACTTCATATCACATGCGACCCATAATAAGACTATGCAATTAACCTGTTAAATTCATTAAAGTGGCAAGAGAAAGAATGTGAACCCTTTGGAATGACCTGGATTTCTGCATGAATTGGTAAAAATATGTGATCTGATTCTGAAGTCCCAACAATAGACAAACACAGTCTGCTTAAACTAATAACACGCAAATAATGACACGTTGACCCTCCTTTGGCAGCAATATCCTCAACCAAATGTTTTCTGTAGTGGCGGATCAGACCTGCACAACGGTCAAGGAGGAATTTTGGACCGTTACTCTTCACAAAACTGTTTCAGTTCAGCAATATTCTTGGGATGTCTGGTGTGAACCGCTCTTTTGAGGTCATGCCACAGCATTTCAATCCGGTTGAGGTCAGGAATCTGACTGGGCCACTCCAGAAGGCGTATTTTTTTATTTTTTTTTGAAAGAATTCTGTTGATTTACTTCTGTGTTTTGGGTCGTTGTCCCGTTGCATCACCCAACTTCTGTTGCGCTTCAATTGGCGGACAGATAGCCATACACTCTTCGGCAAAATGTCTTGATAAACGTGGGAATTCATTTTTCCGTCGATGATATCACACTCTACAGACCCTGAGGCAGCAAAGCAGCTCCAAACCATGATGCTCCCTCCACCACACTTTACAGTTGGGATGAGGTTTTGATGTTGGTGTGCTGTGCTGTTTTTCTCCACACATAGTGTTGTATGTTCCTTCCAAACAACTCAACCGTAGTTTCATCTGTCCACAGAATATTTAGCCAGTAGTGCTGTGAAGAATCCAAGTGCTCTTTTGCGAACTTCAGATGTGCTGCAACATTTTTTTTGGACAGCAGTGGCTTTGTCCGTGGCGTCCTCCCACGAACAATATTTGTGGTTTAGTGTTTTACGTATTGTAGACTCTTCAACAGAGATGTTAGCACGTTCCAGAGATTTCTGTAAGTCTTTAGCTGACACTCTAGGATTCTTCTTAACCTCATTGAGCATTCTGCGCTGTGCTTTTGCAGTCACCTTTGTAGGACGGCCACTCCTAGGGAGAGTAGCAACAGTGCTGAACTATCTTCATTTATAGACCATTTGTCTTACCCTGGACTGATGAACCTCAAGGCTTTTAGAGATACTTTCGTAACCCTTTCTAGCTTTATGCAAGTCAACCGTTCTTAATCTTAGGTCTTCTGAGATCTCTTTCGTTCGAGCCATTGTTCACATTAGGCAATGCTTCTTGTGAATAGAAAAGGCAATGCTTCTTGTGAGTGTTTGTTATAGGGCAGGGCAGCTCTAAACAACATCTTCAATCTCCTCTCATTGATTGGGCTCCAGGTTAGCTGACTCCTGACTCCAATTAGCTTTGGAGAAGTCATTAGCCTATGGGGTTCACATACCTTTTCCATCCTACACTCTGAATTTAAAGGATGTATTCAATATAGACAAGAAAAATACAATAATTTGTGTGTTATTAGTTTTAAGCACATTGTGTATGTCTATTGATGTGACTTAGATGAAGATCAGATCCAATTTTATGACAAATTTATGCAGAAATCCAGTTAATTCCAAAGGGTTCACATACTTTTTCTTGCTACTGTATCTGACTGTGTTTAACTGAGTAAGATGAAGGAATGGTCATGAGAAGTGAATAGCAAAGCAAGTATTATTTATTAACTAATATGAATGGATTCCAATTTTTTTCTTGTTTTATTTAACCTTTATTTAACTAGGCAAGTCAGTCAAAAACAATGATTATTTATAATGACGGCCTACCAGAAGGCAAAAAGGCCTCCTGCAGGGATGGGGGTTAGGATTAAACATTTTTAATAAAATAAAAATCTAGGACAAAACACCCATCATGAGAGACACCACAACACTACATAAAGAGAGACCTAAGACAACAACAGCATGACAGCAGCACATTTATTTTATATAAAAAATGTTTTAATTCAACCTTTATTTAACTAGGCAAGTCAGTTAAGAACAAATTCTTATTTACAATGACGGCCTACCAGAAGGCAAAAGGCCTCCTGCGGGGACGGGGGGCGGAATTAAGAATAATAAATTCATCAAATACAAATATAGGACAAAACACACATCACGACAAGAGAGACAACACAACACTACATAAAAGAGAGACCTAAGACAACAACATAGCAAGGCAGCAACACATGACAACACAGCATGGTAGCAACACATGACAACACAGCATGGTAGCAACACAACATAACAACATAACACATGACAACACAGCATGGTAGCAACACAACATAACAACATAACACATGACAATACAGCATGGTAGCGACAATACTGACATCCATCATAGCAGTCATAATACAGGTATAAAGATACTAAAGTTAAGTTACAATAAAAAGCATGAAGAAAGAGATGCCTAGAAAAATGAGAAAATATTGTAAAACAGGTTTCCAGTGGACAGTATATAGGATAAGAGAGATAACAACAACCTTCATTGCATTTCTGACTTCTAAAGGTCACATTTTTTCAAACAATTTTCAAACCAGCCACCGTTGACCATGTAGAGATCTGAAATGTTTATCATAGGTACACTTCAACTGTGAGAGACGGAATCTAAAACAAAAATCCAGAAAATCCCATTATATGATTTTTAAGTAATTAATTTGCATTTTATTGCATGACATAAGTATTTGATCACCTACCAACCAGTAAAAATGTCCAGCTCTCACAGACCTGTTAGTTTTTCTTTAAGAAGCCCTCCTGTTCTCCACTCATTACCTGTATTAACTGCACCTGTCCACACACTCAATCAAATAGACTCCAACCTCTCCACAATGGCCAAGACCAGAGAGCTGTGTAAGGACATCAGGGCTAAAAATGTAGACCTACATAAGGCTGGGATGGGCTACAGGACAATAGGCAAGCAGCTTGGTGAGAAGGCAACAACTGTTGGAGCAATTATTAGAAAATGGAAGAAGTTC
This sequence comes from Oncorhynchus keta, assembly GCF_023373465.1. NCBI lineage: Eukaryota > Metazoa > Chordata > Actinopteri > Salmoniformes > Salmonidae > Oncorhynchus > Oncorhynchus keta. Next base: position 6,509,530 of record NC_068436.1, on the reverse strand, counting down.
AAGATTTACATTTACATTTACATTTACATTTAAGTCATTTAGCAGACGCTCTTATCCAGAGCGACTTACAAATTGGTGCATTCACCTTATGACATCCAGTGGAACAGCCACTTTATAATAGTGCATCTAAATCTTTTAAGGGGGGTGAGAAGGATTACTTTATCCTATCCTAGGTATTCCTTAAAGAGGTGGGGTTTCAGGTGTCTCCGGAAGGTGGTGATTGACTCCGCTGTCCTGGCGTCGTGAGGGAGTGTGTTCCACCATTGGGGAGCCAGAGCAGCGAACAGTTTTGACTGGGCTGAGCGGGAACTGTACTTCCTCAGTGGTAGGGAGGCGAGCAGGCCAGAGGTGGATGAACGCAGTGCCCTTGTTTGGGTGTAGGGCCTGATCAGAGCCTGGAGGTACTGAGGTGCCGTTCCCCTCACAGCTCCGTAGGCAAGCACCATGGTCTTGTAGCGGATGCGAGCTTCAACTGGAAGCCAGTGGAGAGAGCGGAGGAGCGGGGTGATGACGCTCAATCACCCTCGGTCTGGGGCTCCATGCAAGATCTCACCTCGTGAGGCATCAATGATCATGAGGAAGGTGAGGGATCAGCCCAGAACTACACAGCAGGACCTGGTCAATGACCTGAAGAGAGCTGGGACCACTGTCTCAAAGATAACCATTAGTAACACACTACGCCATCATGGATTAAAATCCTGCAACACACGCAAGGTCCCCTTGCTCAAGCCAGCGCATGTCCAGGCCCATCTGAAGTTTACCAATGACCATCTGGATGATCCAGTGGAGTGACGGGAGAAGGTCATGTAGTCTGATGAGACAAAAATATGGCTTTTTGGTCTAAACTCCACTCGCCGTGTTTGGAGGAAGAAGAAGGATGAGTACAACCCCAAGAATACCATCCCAACCGTGAAGAATTGAGGTGGAAACATCATTCTTTGGGGATGATTTTCTGCAAAGGGGACAGGACGACTGCACCGTATTGAGGGGAGGATGGATGGGGCCGTGTATCGCAAGATCTTGGCCAACAACCTCCTTCCTTCAGTAAGAGCATTGAGGATGGGTCGTGGCTGGGTCTTCTAGCATGACAACGACCCGAAACACACAGCCAGGGCAACTAAGGAGTGGCTCCGTAAGAAGCATCTCAAGGTCCTGGAGTGGCCTAGCCAGTCTCCAGACCTGAACCCAATAGAACATCTTTGGAGGGAGCTGAAAGTCCGTATTGCCCAGCGACAGCCCCGAAACCTGAAGGATCTGGAGAAGGTCTGTATGGAGGGGTGGGCCAAAATCCCTGCTGCAGTGTGTGCAAACCTGGTCAAGAACTACAGGAAACGTATGATCTCTGTAATTGCAAACAAAGGTTTCTGTACCGAATATTAAGTTTTGCTTTTCTGATGTATCAAATACTTATGTCATGCAATAAAACGCAAATGAATTACTTAAAAAGCATACAATTTGATTTTCTGGAATTTTGTTTTAGATTCCGTCTCTCACAGTTGAAGTGCACCTATGATAAAACATTACAGACCTCTACGTGCTTTGTAAGTAGGAAAACCTGCAAAATCGTCAGTGTATCAAATACTTGTTCTCCCCACTGTAAGACAGAATTCCTGCGATAGCAATAAAACCCCTTTACATAGAGTAATTCAGAGTTCACTCTTAGCTGATACAAGTAACCACAGCGATCATGCATCCATAGCATCAGAGTCCTCCTTAAGGGGCACATTTCAGATAGATACCAGACATGGCTACTGGAGGAGTACTCTATCACACGTTCCAGGAGTCAGTCCTCTGGATCGTGGAGAGACAAATATATATATTTTGGCCCCTTGATGGGTGGACGGGCTGATTGGTCCTTGGACATTGTCCTTTGTGTTTTGTTGAGCCATTTGCCATGCGGCCGAAGGTGACAGAGAGCATATAAATTAGGGCTGAGTCTTCTTTCCCAAATATACAAACGCTCTACACCCACACAATTTTTCCAACACATTAGCTCTCACATTTCCCAAATTGGACAGATATAACTTCATCATGTCTTTAATAGATAGGATTCATCACTTTATCAAACCCTGCTCTGACTTTGACTAATTCTAAAACATAAACGGAGATAACGCTGTGTGTTTCTTGCCATCGTCACTCATATACAGCCCATTAAACCATCAAATGTTCATCTTATGGGGCCAACATGTCTAGAGAGAGGCCAAAACACTAAAGTGTCAGATGGAGGAATATTGTTCAAAAGCTCATGTATTAATGATCAAAGGAGAAATCCTCACACTTGGCAGTATTCTCAAAGTTAAAATATGTGGTTCACCAAAAGGGCAGTTTCATTTGTTTAATATTCAGAAGATAAGGCTTAATTAATACCTTGTAGCTGCCGAGGAACAGTGAGAGAGCTCTAACCGGTCGTGATACATGACCAAAGGCTCATTCTACATAATTCATTAGTATACTGTCATATACAGTTGGGCCAAATTTTCACTTCAATATCAGTTAAATACTGTATGTACTGAAATTAAAACATGCATCCCAAATGGCACCCTATTCCCTATACTGTGTGATCCATATGGGCCCTTGTCAAAAGTAGTGTACTATTTAAGAGAGAAAAGTGACATTTGATACTCATCCTTAGAGTAATAATACGGGTCAGGTTAGTATGAATTGTTTAAATGGGTTGGGAAAAGACACCAAGACACATGATTCCTACTTAATCTTGCGAGAAACTTTTACTATCAATTTATTAAACCACTAAAAGGTAAGAGATTATTCAGAGTATTCATTATTCAGATTGTTCATTATTCAGAATGTATTCATTTCTTCTCATTGCTTCTCATGAGTTAGTCCTCTCACACTGTAGTGCCTACGTGTGTGTGTGTGTGTGTGTGTGTGTGTGTGTGTGTGTGTGTGTGTGTGTGTGTGTGTGTGTGTGTGTGTGTGTGTGTGTGTGTGTGTGTGTGTGTGTGTGTGTGTGTGTGTGTGTGTGTGTGTGTGTGTGTGTTGTGTGTGTGTGTGTGTGTGTGTGTGTGTGGTGTGTGTGTGTGTGTGGGGTGGGGTGAGTATTTCTATTTTCCACAAGATTTATCCCTATTTTTCAGTCCCTCTTTCTCCTCTTTTATGATGAGTGGATTATGGAGACGCTGAGTGTGGTCTGGGGCTGAGGAAGAGGTCTGCTGATTTATGCCCTAGAGGGTCATTTGTTACAGGGATATTCACACAGTGGAGAGATGCTGGGGATATTGGAACAGTACATAAATGGGCTGACTCCTAGACAGATTGTTTGTTTAGCCCCTAAAAACTCCATATTAATGCCTATGATTTTGGAATGAGATGTCTGACGAGCAGGTGTACACATACGTTTTGTCATGTAAAGTGCTGGTCGCATGTTTCATGAGCTGAAATAAAAGATCCCAGAAATGTTCCACACGGACAAAAAGCGTATTTCTCTCAAATGTTGTGCGCAAAATTATATACATCCCTGTTCATGAGCATTTCTCCTTTGCCAAGATATCCACACCTGACAGGTGTGGCATATCAAGAAGCTGATTAAACAGCATGGTCATTATAAAGGTGTACCTTGTGCTGGGGACAATACAAGGTCACTCTAAAGTGTTCTGTTTTGTCACACAACACAATACCACACATCTTTAATTTTGAGGGAGCATGCATTTGTCATGTTGACTGCAGGAATGTCCATCAGAGCTGTTGCCAGAGAATTAACTCTTCATTTCTCTACCATAAGCCGCCTCCAACGTCATTTTAGAGCATTTGTCCAACCTCACAACCGCAGACAACCGCAGACTTCCTATATAGGAAATAGGATGCCATTTGAGACGCAACCCATAAATGGGTTAGCTGACAACGTCACGAAAATGGTGCATACAGTGGTCAAAAGAAGGATGTGAATTTGGTTCAGTAACCTCTGGTAGCCACTAGACATGGTTGTAATAAACAGAGCACTTTCTGTTTTCTTCCGGAATGCACGTACATTTCCTGTGCCAATGACTGTTCTCTTCTTTAGTCTCCATTTGATTGATTTTATTGCGTCTGACAAAAAAGCTGTTTGCTGTACTATTCCTAGTCTAATGGGATACTGTACGTGCCATACTGGGACACCATATGAGCGATAGTCTTCTGTGCCATTGTTGCTGGTTCTCTTTAGGGCCCTATTCATTCTGCATCATGGAGGTTCAAATCTAATGTTCCCGCTTTAGTGGAGAACAATTGGAAATTAACTTTACTCTTCTATCTTGGAATCTGTAACGCTTCAGCTTTACAGACTGAAAACACTCTTTTCAGTCTCTGTTTTATTGCATCCTTGAAAAGTAGTATACGATTCCTTATTTATTGGGTACGTGCCATACCGGAATACATGTACTGTACATGCGATAGTCCGCCATTGTAGCTTGTTCTCTTATTGTCAGTCTCCATTTTGTTGCATCATATTCCTTATCTATTTACATTTCCTGTTTCACACTTACGTAGATGAGACATACAGTATGGGAGTGTCATGTCCTGACCTTAGTTCCTTTTGTATGTTTCTATTTTAGGTTGGTCAGGGCGTGAGTTGGGGTGGGCATTCAATGTTTTTGTTCTATGTTTGGTATTTCTATGTGTTTGGCCTGGTATGGTTCCCAATCAGAGGCAGCTGTCAATCGTTGTCTCTGATTGAGAACCATACTTAGGTAGCCTGTTTTCCCACTCTTGTTTGTGGGTGGTTAATTTCTATTTAGGGGTCACCTTACAGAACTGTTTCGTTTCTTCCATCTCACTTTGTGATTTTGTTTTGTGCGTTCAGTCAATAGATTATGACGGACACTTACCACGCTGCTTAGTGGTCCGGTCCTTCTTACTCTTCCTCAGACGAAGAGGAGATCCGTTACAGCGGGTGTAAATATTACACAATTTGAGCCCTTGTCGTTTCGTATAGATTGGTCGGTGCTTCTCAGAAACATTCCACAACGGGGAAAGAAAACAATGGGTGTAGTGTGAAGTGGGCTAATAATTCATGCAGTGGCACAGGGCTTTTCACGTGCTGCTGAATAATCTGAGCGGCCACTGTGTGGATTTCTCTGTTTTAAGTGGTTGTTTTGACTGAAAAACAATCTCTGAAAGAGCCACTGCAAACAGGCATGAGAGAGAGCCGGCTCTTTCAAGGCTATGCAGGGGCGCACACAAGCCCCCGAAAATGGTTGTTTTGCCTTCATGGAATATTTCTCGTGGTATCGTCTCTGCCTCTTTTGTTGCATTTGCACATTTTGACCGCCTTGAAGTTGTTCAGAGGGTTTAAACCTGTGCAGAACTAAGTCCTCAAATGTCTTAATAAGGTCACATTGTTTCTAGTTATAAACAGGGCACTGAGGGAATGTCGGAAATGTTATATTTTCCGGCTACCTGCAGAACCAAAACTGAGAGAGAAATGTGTGAGAGTTGGCCGAGTCAATTATCGGTCCATTATGTTTTTTGAATGGCGATTATTCAGCTCAACATGCTCCAGCGTTGACCTGAATCTTCTGTGCCACACAGAGGCAACATGAGGCAACATGCTCACGGTTCAGTTCCCTGCCTCCCCAGAGTGGGGATGTGGATGGTGCAGCGCTGCAGCCCCAGATGGTTTATCAGGGCGAACTGTTTGGGTCACAAAGCTCCAGTAAGGTCACGCTTCACAGCCCACCTCGGGCAGATCGTCATCAGAGAATCACCGCAGCGGGAAATGGCGCCTTTCTCTGATGCGTCTCATTTTAGCTCTCGTACAGATTGCCTGTTTTCGTTATGACACGAGATGAATAGCCTCAACAGAGAGGCATATCATGCGGCATGTTCATCAAAGGACTGTTAAGTCTTATGGTCAGATTCAGAGGAGGTTATTTTGATGTTATGAGGTTTTTCTTGTGTATTGAAAAAAATATAATCTGTAGCTGTCACTTGACAAGACGTTTATGCGAATCGCAGTTGTTGTCGGCATGACAGAGGATGACACTTCAAAGCTAACACCTCATCAAAAGAGTGAAAAAGAGCTGGGATTCATTTGAAAGCAATAAAATCCACATGTGAAGACAGTCCAATCAGAGAGGATTTAGTTTTTTAAAATTTAAAGGCGAAACCTAATGCGTAATTCTGCTCATTCGACACAGAGACCATTTAGACATACAATTAGCGGTAAAACCATCAAAATAACAGCAAGGCCGAAAAATAGTTTTCATCTTGGAACAGACCGAAAGTCTAGAAACCTGGTCCAAGTACAAAATACGTTTCTACAACCTTGATAAGAAGTCACTGTTACTTCCTCATCAATTGCTTATCTGTCTCTCTGCTGCGGTGTAAATTAAAGTCTGCTTCCTGCAACAAGGACACTGTTCTCTAATGGTCTGACAGGATGTTAAGGTAGAAAGCAGTTCAATACCCAAGAACCCACCACAAGCCTGTATTAGCCCGTTGAGCTAAAGCCAAGGCATACCGCCAGACTGTGTTCGTCCACTGAGCTAAATGCGTCTTTGAGTTTCAGATAAGGTTAGTAGCCACATAAGTGTAATTCACAGAACTGCTACTGTTACATGAAGATTGCTTTGGAATTTCAAAAGTTTTACTCTCTATTTTCGCGAAACGTTTTTCTTCCCACTCGCTTCTTATTTACCATCCCATTGGTCCTATTTGCATTGTCATAATTGGAGTGCATAAATGCAACGCGACATTTAAAAAAAAAAAAAAACAGGTTTCATAGTCTTGGATATATTCACGAGATTCTCAGGAGAGCCTCACTGATCCGTCAGAGTTGGGAACCTGCCAAAAGAAATAAAGATAATGGCTTTCAAAAGATGTTGAACGTTTTTTAAATATATTTAACATTCAACTATTTGAAGCATTTCACTTTTTTTTCTCACGTCATTTTCTCCTCTCCCAGTACTGTGCACCTTCACCTTCTCTTCATAGTGCCAACACTAAAAATGAATGACATGTGAGTGCATTGAATTCTTCCCAATGCGTTTCCTGTCGGCAACAAAGGAAAAAGCCACAGGTACAGACAATAGCAGACCCCTGAGTGGAAGCACAAAGAAACCCCTGTGTCCCAAGCACCTCTGGAGCCTCTGCTGCCGAGATGTGTGTGTCCGTCTTCAGAGCCGGAGAGCTGAATAGACCCAGAACCCACCACTGTGGGAGGCTAGAATGAACAACAATGATGCCTTTCTCTCCCTGAACCACCAGAGACATGTTTTGGCTCTGTGTCCATTTGGCACAGGCTCCCATCCAGCCATCCATCCATCAATTCCAAGGTAGAGAGCACTCATTTCAAAAGTGCCTAACAGCCAACCCGAATGAGCTTGAATAGAACCGATTCAGAATTAAGTCTCCACAGTCTCCACTCTAGTTCTGAGCTTTGGGTCACCCATCTGTGACAGGGATGACAGTGAAAAATACAGCATTCACCTTGGGAAAGGGCCTAAATGGATGCCTAATGTCACCCATTATACCTGAGGACTGAGCCAAAAGAAATAACTGAGTGACGTGGCTCTGAATGATTAATTATCACCGCATGAGAAGGGACTGTAGGTTCTCAATAAAAAACATAGGACTCACTCCAATGTGTATTTTCTGCCTAATGGCTGAGAAATAATTGTGATGAACCTGGATTTCACCCACAGGAGTGACTTCCGGGGGGCCCTTAACAGCTTCTAATAGACTTCCTGGACTTAGTCACATGGCACTTAATCGCGCTTTCTCGAACAATGAGAGTAACCCACTGAGCTCTCCAATGATTGACAGGTGAGATGGGGGAAGTGATTATTTGCGGAGGTGGGCAAAGGGCAATTTAAATGCACACCTGAGTTATTTCTTTTGCTAAGAATGTTCAAGTATAAGGTATCCATATCGTGCTGAGTCAGAGGCAGTCCTAATATGGACATCGTACTTTTAATAACACTATTTACCTCCAGCTTTGTGAGATGCATCACACCTACAGTATGATGGAACGCAGCTGCCCCCTTTGGCTGTTGAAGTCTTGAGGTAATTGGCTGAAGAAAAGCGTAACGTGGAGCTATGAATTGTACTGTACAGACCAAAGAGTGCATATTTTTTTCCTGGAACTGTCTCCATAAATTGCAAGGCTGGAACGGCTATTTAAGTAAATCACATCAATTTTCTGTGGGGCTTGACCTATACCTCAATCTCTGGTCCGAGTCTGAAATGTTCGCAACAAAAGCTGTTCAGATGTCAAATTAACGTTGCAAAGCCAAGGGAAGATCTGTTATTTGTGTTTTGTTTACGAGTGGCAGTTTAAACAGATTTAATTTTGAAATACAGAATTACTAAAAAGTGGTTTGTCTATGAGAACTGCTTGATGCGTTTCCGTCTTGTCTCGGCCTATCTTGACGTTCTCTTGGATGATGATCGTCCCTAATCTAACAGACGAATGACTTGTTTGAGAAGAGATTCTCCGTTGTGCTTCTGTCCGTCAGAGAATGTCATTCATATCCATAACGATCCATTTCTGTGTTGTACAGATCAGGGACCTACGATGAAATCCCGTTACTGCATTTTCCTGGGTGCAGAATCAACGTCACTTACTGAAGTTCAATAACCAAAAGAGATGTTTTCAAAGTCAAGATGTCATGTCGCAGCCGGCACTACATTCTTTCTGCAGACATCTTTGAGTCTTAAAATCATCGTTTTCGGGAATACATGGTCACTTTAAAAAAACTGCGGGAGATTTTAACGAAATTCTGTTAACAAACTTTGCATCCTCAAAGTTCTTCCAGTAAATGTGTCCTTGTAAAATGTTCAGGTTAAATTATTAGAAGTTGTGCTTGTGCATGAGTTTTATGGTTTAACTTTGAAATGAATGTTTTTCGTTTGGCATACGTTTTATGTGAAAAAATCTGCCCAGGGGTGGAATCCCAAAATCGATGTTTATTGTGTAAAGTGGTAGAAATAAGTGTAGCTAGAGTTTTATAGATAAAAGGACCTCCTTCCCTCCCTCACCACCTTCCTTATCTTAACTTTAGAGGATACCAACAGTTTTTAACCAAATTATTTCCTTCTTTGTAATAATATAATAATAATATATGCCATTTAGCTGACGCTTTTATCCAAAGCGACTTACAGTCATGTGTGCATACATTCTACGTATGGGTGGTCCCGGGAATCGAACCCACTACCCTGGCGTTACAAGCGCCATGCTCTACCAACTGAGCCACAGAAGGACCACTGTAAATATGCTTATACAGTCTACCTCTGTGCCATCCATATTATTCTAAACGCATCTGGTTCGTAAGATAGATAAGACAATTACATACTACTTATAAACAAACACATGCATATTCCCTAAACCAACACATTCATCACAACAAACACACTAATCTGAATGAACTCATTCATTAAACAAAGACGATCCTGCTAACTAGCATCAGCGGTTTGGGATAATAAAACCATGTCTCTGTAATAACATCTGTATGCAATAAATTACAAAAAAAGAATCCTGCATCTTAGAATAGGAAATAATTCCACTTCCACAAAACATAAATAAATAAATACATTTTTCAGCAAAACAAAAATTCCCCCTAGGTTTGTTAGTGTTGCGTTGGTATTTTAGAGCTCTCTTTCCAATGCTTTTCTGACCCAGGGGGGGACACTAGTTCCAATCCTGAGGAAAAATAATACGAGAAGTCAAAACACAGAGGTTGTATCCTCTATTAAGACACAGTACAGAAGGGCATTCTCTGAGGACAAACCAGGTGAGAGAGAGACGAGAGAGACAGAGAGACGAGATATATATATATATATATATATATATATATATATATAGAGAGAGAGAGAGAGAGAGAGAGATCTGAGAAGACTACTGCTTCAGAATGAACCAATCAACAACATAGAGAGAACGTCACACAAGCCATCACACACAGATACAGATAAAGATCAGTGTGTCCCATGTTCCCAGTGCGATCATGTGGCTCGGTGTGTTAAATGCTCTCCTACATTCCTGAGGTAATTTCTGGGTGTATAAATAGTCTTGTTTTTTCTCCAGACGATGACAGCAGGCCAGAGAAGAAGAGTGATGTGAAGTTGTGTTGGGTTACACAAAGCAGACGCAATTGTGTTTGTTTGAATGGAAACGTGCTGAACGTGTCGAGTTACGGAGGAAAAAAGGACCGACAACTCAGGACAGCCACACGTACATGGAAGTTTATAAATGTTCAATAATTCATATAAATGTCCTTTCACTTTGACATTATGGAGTATGATGACAAAAAGCCCTGTTATATCCCACATTGTGACACAACATGAAAAAGTCCAATGGGTGAAATACTTATTATATGCACGGTACATGTCTTATTATATGCACTGTGCATGTCTTATTATATGCACTGTGCATGTCTTATTATATGCACTGTGCATGTCTTATTATATGCACTGTGCATGTCTTATTATATGCACTGTGCATGTCTTATTATATGCACTGTGCATGTCTTATTATATGCACTGTGCATGTCTTATTATATGCACTGTGCATGTCTTATTATGAACACTGTATAGGTGAACGTCTCATGTGAGGTTTTACATATACAGACATTGAAATGTTGGGCTTGTTGATATAATGGAAACCAGAGGTGTAGTGGTGAATGCACATCAACACTGTTTACTTAACGTTTACTTAACGTTTACTTAACGCTATTGTTTTGCTCTAGCGCACAGCCACCTAGTGCAGAAAAATGTATCGAAAGTACAGGGGGGGGGGGCATTATTTTACTCACCGCAAACGGCGATCAGTATTTACCTTCATATTTATCGTACCACTACATCACTGATGGAAACACACTGCAGTTGTATTCTGCTGACTTATGCAAAAGTTGCATTGTGTTACAACACTGAGTGTACAAAACATTAGGAACACCTGCTCTCTCCATGACTTAGACTGACCAGCCGAATCCAGGTGAAAGCTCTGATCCTGTCACTTGTTAAATCCACTTCAATCAGTGTAGATGAAGGGGAGGAGACAAGTTAAAGAAGGATTTTTCAAGCTTTGAGACAGTTGAGACATGGATTGTGTGTGTGTGTGTGTGTGTGTGTGTGTGTGTGTGTGTGTGTGTGTGTGTGTGTGTGTGTGTGTGTGTGTGTGTGTGTGTGTGTGTGTGTGTGTGTGTGTGTGTGTGTGTCATTGGGAGGGTGAATAGGCAAGACAAAATATTTAAGTGCCTTTGAACGGGGTTTGGTCGTAGGTGCCAGGCGCATCGGTTTGAGTGTGTCAAGAACTGCAACGCTGCTGGGCTTTCACGCTCAACAGTTCCCTGTGTGTATGAAGAATGGTCCACCACCCAAAGGACACCCCAGCCATCTTTGACACAACCGTGGGAAGCATTGGAGTCAACATGGGCCAGCATCCCTGTGGAACGCTTTTGATACAACCGTGGGAAGCATTGGAGTCAACATGGGCCAGCATCCCTGTGGAACGCTTTTGATACAACCGTGGGAAGCATTAGAGTCAACATGGGCCAGCATCCCTGTGGAACGCTTTTGATACAACCGTGGGAAGCATTAGAGTCAACATGGGCCAGCATCCCTGTGGAACGCTTTTGATACAACCGTGGGAAGCATTAGAGTCAACATGGGCCAGCATCCCTGTGGAACGCTTTTGATACATTGTAGAGTCCATGCCCCGATGGAGTGAGGCTGTTCCGACATATTAGGAAGGTGTTCATAATGTTTTGTACACTCAGTCTATGTATGGCAACAGCAGAAGAACCTTAAAGTAACCTATACAAGTTAAAGTAACCTATACAAGTTAAAGTAACCTATACAAGTTAAAGTAACCTATACAAGTTAAAGTAACCTTACACATCGGCATCTTGTACGTAGTAGAGCGACTGAGAGGGCACAATTATACACATTTGTGGAACAAAATGCAAAGGAACTAGCTTATTTTACACATCATTCATTTGAAAGTCCTTCAGTGCCTCTTCAAATGTCATGATTATGCACGAGCACATGATTCTCCGAGATTTACAATAGGCTAACTGTGTTTCATGAACTGCCCCAAGGAGCCAATTATAGGGGACATCTTGCTAACTATATGCCATTTCATGTCATTACCTGATTTCTATTAAACAGCCGCACATGGATTCTACTGTAATGTGAAGGTCACAATGTTTTAGCGCTTGTGATTTGATATTTGACCACATACGACACTACATTTAAGACACGAAAAGTCCAATTCAAATGAGTGATGTTTTCGTTTATTTCTGGTTCTCAAGGCCATCTTATAAACTGGCCGTCGACGTCTGCTTCGTGACATTTGGCTGAAATAAAGGTGAAGGTGAAATTGACTGGTGGATATGTTTTGAAGACAGTTTGAAAGTGTTTGAGGGAGTTTTAAGAGTTAAATGAATTATTACACATTTATGCTGTGTGTGTGTGTGTGTGTGTGTGTGTGTGTGTGTGTGTGTGTGTGTGTGTGTGTGTGTGTGTGTGTGTGTGTGTGTGTGTGTGTGGCCTTCTGCCTCTCCCTGGGGTTGTACTGTATAGCTCAGTGTTTTGGGTTCTGATGAAACAGACCAGGTTTCTCTGTAGAATGGTGTGCCGGAGGCCAGTGACATTTCCTCTTCCTCTGAATGAAGTTCACTGGTTCAGATCCTCTCAATGGTGCCTGTGTATGACTTCCCAACCAAATCAGGTATTTCCCAGCCTCATAGTCATACTTAACCACTGTAGCGCCCATATACATAACGCCTTTCAGAGTAGGAGTCCTGATCTAGAATCAGTTTAGCCTTTTAAATGATATTGAATGCTCAGATGGGACCAGATCAGCAGAACTTCCCTGAGACAGTTTTTATTATTATTATGGTCCTCGAATCCTTTGTCTGGGACACACCAAGGTAGTCATCATCACAGAGAATTGGCTGCCTGGTGGGTGTAAACAAGCTGTTTTAAAACAAATTGGTGCCACTTGTTGAATCCTGATCCTTGTCTATCACAGTATACAGTAGTGGAGAACGGGTCTGGATCTCCACAGTTCACATTTCTTTACCTATTTTATTCAGCATTCTGTTCAACATTCATCGAAAGAAAACAGGATTTCATGTTGAAATGTCAATATGTTTTCACGCCGCAGGTTATGTCAAAATACTGTACAGGCTTGAACAGGCCTTGTCAACTTGTGACAACCAGCCCCACATGCAATTATAATTTCACTAGTAATGCGTTATCTGCAGGTGCTATGAAAAGAGACGTGTGAATGCTTTTGTGTAGGCGCATATTGAATTCTAGGACATTGCGTGCAGTTTGCACATTGTCGGACATTTCTCCCTTGACTACAACAATTCACTGTCTGGCATCTGCTGAAATGGCAACTTGTCATCTAGTGCAGTGTGCTCATACAATGATTGAGTCCCAAATGGCACCCTATTCCCTATATACAATAGTGCACTACTTTGGACTAGAACCCCATGAGCCCTTTTCAAAAGCGGTGCAATATATAGGGAATAGAGTGTCATTTGGGAGACATCCAATGCCTATGTAAAGTGATATATCTTATTCGCCCGCAGCAGCAAAATCAAGGCTTCTTGCCCTTCCATTATGTGTCAGCGGGGGGAAATTTCTCCCTCGGATGAGTGGCAGCCACATTTTTTGACTGGTTATATATGTGAAAACACACACAAAAAGAGTGGTCCAAAGATTGGATTCCTTCCCCTATATCCCCCTGATATCAAACACATCAGGAATGCAGCGGACTCTTCTTTTTTCTCTTTTCTGTCCTTCCCTCTCGCTCTCTATTTCTAATTCTCTCTCTCTCTTCCCTTTCACCCTCTTCATTCTATTCGCCTTTCTCTCTGCCCCCTCTCTCTCCCTATCTCTCTCTTTCTCTCTCCTTCTGCCTCTCCCCTCCTCTCCTTCAGGTCTTTGTTTGACATGGATTAAATTCAGTCCAGAAGACACATACCAGAGCCTATCAGTAGCATGAGATCTGGAGAGGTAAAGTGAGTCATAGTGTGGACTAGCAGGGTCACCTGATCACCTGTAGAACATGGCTGGGGGGTGAGGTCACTGCTGCTCAAAGTAGCTCTCAATCTGAACAACCATAACCACAGTTGGACCTCCCTATATACATATATATACATACATTACCAGTCAAGAATGTGGAAACACCTACTCATTCAAGGGCTAATCTTTATTTTCCAAAAATATGAAATAACACGTGGAATCATGTAATAACCAAAAAGTGTCAAACAAATCAAAATATATGTTATATTTGAGGTTCTTCAAAGTAGCCCCCCTTTGCCTTGATGACAACTTTGCACACTTTCGGCATTCTCTCAACCAGATTCACCTGGAATGCTTTTCCAACAGTCTTGGAGTCGTTCCCACATATGCTGAGCACTTGTTGGCTGCTTTTCCTTCACTCCACTCTGCGGTGCAACTCATCCCAAACCCTCTCAAATAATACTCCCACTAAGCGCAAACCAGATGGGATGGCTTATCGCTGCAGAATTCTGTGGTAGCCATACTGGTTAAGTGTGACTTGAATTCTAAATAAATCACAGACAGTGTCAACAGCAAAGAACCCCCACAACACTACACCTCCTCCTCCATGCTTCATGGTGGGAACCACACATGCGGAGACCATCCGTTCACCTACTCTGCGTCTCACAAAGACACGGCGGTTGGAACCAAAAATCTGACATTTGAACTCATCAGACCAAAGGTCAGATTTCCACCAGTCTAATGTCCATCACTCGTGTTTCTTTGCCCAAGCAAGTCTCTTCTTGTTATTGATGTCCTTTAGTAGTGGTTTCTTTGCAGCAATTCGACATTGATATATTTAGATTTGTTTAACAATTTTGTTTACTACATGATTCCATATGTGTTATTTCATAGTTTTGATGTCTTCACTATTATTCTACAATGTAGAAAATATATTTTTTTAAATAAAGAAAAACCCAAGAATGAGTAGGTGAGTCCAAACCTTTGACTGGTACTATATATCACACAAAACTTCTCACATATCCAGCAGGCAACTCCTGCTAAGATTGGAAGAACTTCTGCTGAGACGGTCCTAACATGGACACTGTACAGACAGCCACAATATAGCAGAAGCATATAGCCAATCTAACATATCACAAACATTCGATTAGATATACTTTACCGTCTGTTGTTCACGTTAAATGTTCTTTCCATACAGAGAAAGCAACGTGTTTCATCACATTTTGTTTTATGGATGCACATTAGCATATTTGAGTTTGCAAGAAAGGGCTTTTACTGTACGTGTGCATGCAAAATTACAATTTGAAAGTTGAAACATTTACCCATGATCAACTCTCATTCAAACCTCTCCTAGTAATGTCTTACTCTGTTCTGAATAGACGGTAGACATATTGTGCCGAGACCTCATTTCCAAAGGAGCTCGATTTTTCCCGTTTTGCTGAAAATCACCAATTCTCATTTTGTATAAAGTCTCGACCAGAGTTTGCCACTCGCCAGATAGCTTGCTGAGAGCTGAATTACTAAACTTCAAGAATAGTTCTAGTTTTTCTCCCTGATAGACGTATTTATACTTGCTATGTGATTCTGTACGTTCCAGCTTCATATCCTAGCCGCGAATTTCCCACTTTCTTTCGTTTTAATGGGTTTTCTTATATAACGCACCTCCGCATCAAATTCAAGTAGTCGATTAAAATGTCGAAGCTCTTTTGACTGTTTCTTTCTCCTTTTCCATTTCAGTGCCAGAGTTTCAGACAGGCATAGCGTGGGACGACTCGGGTGAGTGACCCTTTCCGACCAATGAGGGGACCTTCTCTCGTTTGGGTAAAAGTCCGTCTTCCATCCTCTCTCCTCTGTGACCGGGAAACCAATAAGTGGTTGAATGGTCGAGGAGTGTGTCAATTCATTAGTAGGCAAAGGAAATACGGTCCATGCCCTCCTTCATAGCCTCCTTTAAACGAGGAAGCACAAGTGTATCCTACTGCAGAGGATTTATTTTTTATATCAGCCACACCCTCTTTGAATCAACTGTTGTCAGAGGACAAAAGCATGCACACATTTAAAAACAATATTCTACTTATCCTTTTATCTATAAAATGCACAGCTAGCTTCATTTGTTCTTCTCAACACATTTATTTTCTCAACACATTTACTTTGGGATCCACCCCTGTAAACGTAATTTGCTTGATGTAGGTTCCGAGTGGAGAAGGAGCTTCTCATTTCACACAAGCACATTTTCGTCCACGCTCACTCTCCCCGCCGCCTCTCCTCGATTACCTTTAACCTTTTTCAAAAGGAGGCGAGAGAGGGTGGAGGAGAGAAGATGCAGGAGTTGAGCAAATCTAATTGAGAAAAGGACAGGGTCAGGCTGCTCTTAGTTCTGACCACATCCTGTCAATCACAGACACAGCGAGGACCCACTCAGATTACTCTATGGACAGAATGTTATGGTATGGTAATGAGCGTTGCATTAGATACCTCTGGACCACCAAGTAGCACTCAGTCCCTGGTCTACCTAAGTTAGGAGTTTGCTCTTAGCCAGAGTGCGGGACTTGGAATAGTGGTTTGGAAGAGTGGTTTGGAAATAAGTGGATGTGGGTCAATACATGTAAATAAACGTTGTTTTCAAGGATACATTGCTTGTCTAAACGACTCAAAGTTTCAACGTTTCAAAGTGTATTCGCTACGTGCACAGGATACAACAGTTGTAGAACAGAACAGAGACATTCTTACCTTGAGTGTTCTGTCCAACAATGCAGTGATAATATAGATAATAATTGAAAATATAATTTTTAGAAAAAGTACACATACAAACCACACAAGAACTATGATGAGAGTTAAAGAAACACGAGAATGCAGGTGTTTACAGGTCAGTGTCAGTACCTTATTAAATGTGCAGGGGTACTGGAGTGGTTGTATATACAGGTCAGTGTCTGTACCTTATTCAATGTGCAGGGGTACTGGAGTGGTTGTATATACAGGTCAGTGTTAGTACCTTATTCAATGTGCAGGGGTACTGGAGTGGTTGTATATACAGGTCAGTGTCAGTACCTTATTCAATGTGCAGAGGTACTGGAGTGGTTGTATATACAGGTCAGTGTCAGTACCTTATTCAATGTCCAGGGGTACTGGAGTGGTTGTATATACAGGTCAGTGTCAGTACCTTATTCAATGTACAGGGGTACTGGAGTGGTTGTATATACAGGTCAGTGTCAGTACCTTATTCAATGTGCAGGGGTACTGGAGTGGTTGTATATACAGGTCAGTGTCAGTACCTTATTCAATGTACAGGGGTACTGGAGTGGTTGTATATACAGGTCAGTGTCAGTACCTTATTCAATGTGCAGGGGTACTGGAGTGGTTGTATATATAGGTCAGTGTCAGTACCTTATTCAATGTGCAGGGGTACTGGAGTGGTTGAGATGGGTTTATACATAAAATCTAAATCAAATCAAATCAAATGTATTTATACAGCCCTTCGTACATCAGCTGATATCTCAAAGTGCTGTACAGAAACCCAGCCTAAAACCCCAAACAGCAAGCAATGCAGGTGTAGAAGCACCTGACTTGCAGTAAGATTACATGTAAACAGGGCTAAAAAGTGACTGGTAGGGGTACTGGAGTGGTTGCAGTCAGTATCTAAAC
Organism: Oncorhynchus keta; assembly: GCF_023373465.1. NCBI lineage: Eukaryota > Metazoa > Chordata > Actinopteri > Salmoniformes > Salmonidae > Oncorhynchus > Oncorhynchus keta. The sequence goes on along the minus strand of NC_068436.1, from coordinate 6,491,923 downwards.
ATATATAGATACTTATGGTAATAATATAAGCCATTTAGCAGACGCTTTTTCCAAAGCAACTTACAGTCATGCATGCTTACATTTTTCTTATGGTGGTCCCAGGAATCAAACCCACTACCTTGGCATTACAAACTCCATGTTCTACCAACTGTGCTACAAAGGACAACTAACATGGTCCATACACAGTATATTAACGGTAATACAGTATATACAGTTGAAGTCGGAAGTTTACAAACACTTAGGTTGGAGTCATTAAAACAAATTTTTCACCCACTACATATTTCTTGTTAACAAACTATAGTTTTGGCAAGTCGGTTCGGACATCTACTGTGTGAATGACACAAGTAAGTTTTCCAACAATTATTTACAGACAGATTTGCTTATAATTCACTGTATCACAAATCCAGTGGGTCAGAAGTTGACATACACTAAGTTGACTGTGCCTTTAAAAAGCTTGGAAAATTCCAGAAAATGATGTCATAGCTTTAGAAGCTTCTGATAGGCTAATTTACATAATTTGAGTCAATTGGAGGTGTACCTGTGGATGTATTTCAAGGCCTACCTTCAAACGCAGTGCCTCTTTGCTTGACATCATGGGAAAATCAGAAGAAATCAGCTAAGACCTGTCTCCTAGAGATTAATGTACTTTGGTGCGAAAAGTGCAAATCAATCCCAGAACACCAGCAAATGACCTTGTGAAGATGCTGGAGGAAACAGTTACAAAAGTATCTATATCCACAGTAAAACGAGTCCTATGTCGACATAACCTGAAAGGCCACTCAGCAAGGAAGAAGCCACTCAGCAAGGAAGAAGCCACTGCTCCAAACCGCCATAAAAAAAAGCCAGACTACGGTTTTCAACTGTACATGGGGACAAGGATTGTACTTTTTGGAGGAATGTCCTCTGGTCTGATGAAACAAAAATAGAACTGTTTGGCCATAATGACCATCGTTATGTTTGGAGGAAAAAGGAGGGAGGCTTGCAAGCCAAAGAACACCATCCCAACCGTGAAGCATGGGGTGGCAGCATCATGTTGTGGGGGTGCGTTGATGCCTGAGGGACTGGTGCACTTAACAAAATAAATGGCATTGTGAGGTAGTAAAATTATGTGGACATATCAGGAAGTTCAAGCTTGGTCGCAAATGGGTCTTCCAAATGGACAATGACCCCAAGCATACTTCCAACTGTCAATTTCTCACATTAGTTATTTTTGTTATGTCTTTGTTTTAGTATGGTCAGGGCGTGAGTTGGGTGGGTAGTCTATGTTATTTTTTCTATGTTGTCATTTTGTATTTGGCCTGGTATGGTTCTCAATCAGAGGCAGGTGTCGTTCTTTGTCTCTGATTGAGAATCATACATAGGTAGCCTTTTCCCACCTGTGTGGTGTGGGTGATTATTTTCTGTTCTGTGTTTTTCTTCACCGTACAGGACTGTTCAGTTGTTGTTTTTTATTTTTCAGTGTTCAGTTGTTTCATTAAAGAATATGAACACTTCCAACGCTGCGCATTGGTCCTCCTCTTCTTCCACCCACGACATGCGTTACAGAATCACCCACCAAAAAAGGACCAAGCAGCGTGGTATCAGGCAGCAGCAGAAATCTCTGGACTCATGGACATGGGAGGAGATTCTGGACGGAGAAGGACCCTGGGCACAGGCTGGGGAATATTGCCACCCCAAGGCAGACCTGGAGACAGCGAGCTGAGCGGCGGTGGTATGAGGAGGCAGCACGGCAGTGCGGCTGGGACTCGAGGCAGCCCAAAAAATGTATTGGGGGGGGGGAACACGGGGGGTGTGGCTAAGTCAGGTAGGAGACCTGAGCCAACTCCCCGTGCTTACCGTGGAGAGAGGTGGACCGGGCATGCACCGTGTTATGCCGTGAGGTGCACGGTGTCCCCGGTGCGCAGGCATAGCCCGGAGCGTTACATCGCATCGCCTCGTATCGGCCGGGCTAGAGTGGGCATCGAGCCAGGTGCCATGAAGCCAGCTCAGCGCATCTGGTCTCCAGTGCATTTCCTTGGGCCGGGGTACATGGCACCAGCCCTACACACGGTGTCACCGGTTCGCCAGCACAGCCCAGTGTGGTCTGTTCCACCTCGCCGCACTGGCCTGGCGATGGGGAGTATCCAGCCAAGTAGGGTTATGCAGGCTCGGTGCTCGAGACCTCCAGTGCACCTCCACGGTCCGGTCTATCTGGTTCCTCCTCCACGCACCAGGCCTCCGGTGGCAGCCCCACGTACCAGGCTGTCTCTCCATCTCCTTCCTCCAGGTGCTCCCTCCTGTCCTGAGCTGCCAGAGTCGCCCGTCTGTCCTGAGCTGTTGGAGTCGCCCGTCTGTCCTGAGCTGCCAGTCTCCCGTCTGTCCTGAGTTGCCAGAGTTGCCCGTCTGTCCTGAGCTGCCAGAGTCGCCCGTCTGTCCTGAGCTGCCAGAGTCGCCCGTCTGTCCTGAGCTGCCAGAGTCGCCCGTCTGTCCTGAGCTGCCGGAGTCGCCCGTCTGTCCTGAGCTGCCAGAGTCGCCCGTCTGTCCTGAGCTGCCAGAGTCGCCCGTCTGTCCTGAGCTGCCGGAGTCGCCCGTCTGTCCTGAGCTGCCGGAGTCGCCCGTCTGTCCTGAAATGCCAGAGTCGCCCGTCTGTCCTGAGCTGCCAGAGTCACCCGTCTGTCCTGAGCTGCCAGAGTCGCCCTTCTGTCCTGAGCTGCCAGAGTCGCCCATCTGTCCTTAGCTGCCAGAGTCGCCCGTCTGTCCTGAGCTGCCAGAGTCGCCCGTCTGTCCTGAGCTGCCAGAGTCGCCCGTCTGTCCTGAGCTGCCAGAGTCGCCCGTCTGTCCTGAGCTGCCAGAGTCTCCCGTCTGTCCTGAGCTGCCAGAGTCGCCCGTCTGTCCTGAGCTGCCAGAGCCGCCCGTCTGTCCTGAGCTGCCAGAGCCGTCCGCCAGTCAGGAGCTGCCAGAGCCATCCGTCAGTCAGGAGCTGCCAGAGCCATCTGTCAGTCAGGAGCTGCCAGAGCCGCCCTTCACTCCGGCGCTGCCGTCCATTCGGGGCCCACTGCTAGGGTCCCCAGTCTGAGGTCGGCGGCGAGGGTCGCCGCTCTAAAGGTGCCACTGAGGCGGGGAAAGAAGCGGGCAAAGACTATGGTGGAGTGGGGTCAAAGTCCCACGCCAGAGCCGCCACCGCGGACAGACGCCCACCCAGACCTTCCCCTATAGGTTCAGGTTTTGCGGCCGGAGTCCGCACCTTTTGGGGTGGGGGGTACTGTCACTTTCTGTCCTTAGTTCTTTTTGTTATGTCTTTGTTTTAGTATGGTCAGGGCGTGAGTTGGGTGGGTAGTCTGTTCTTTTTTCTATGTTGTGGTTTTGTGTTTGGCCTGGTATGGTTCTCAATCAGAGACAGGTGTCGTTCTTTGTCTCTGATTGAGAATCATACATAGGTAGCCTTTTCCCACCTGTGTGGTGTGGGTGATTATTTTCTGTTCTGTGTTTTTCTTCACCGTACAGGACTGTTCGTTTGCCTTTTATTTTTTTCTAGTGTTCAGTTGTTTCATTAAAGAATATGAACACTTACCACGCTGCATATTGGTCCTCCTCTTCTTCCACCCACGCCGAGCGTTAGACCAACGTTGTGGCAAAATGGCTTAAGGACAAAGTCAAGGTATTGGTGTGGCCATCACAAAGCCCTGACCTCAATCCTACAGTTACATCCTGACTCAGTTACAACAGGTCTGTCGGGAGGAATGGGCCAAAATTCATCCAACTTATTGTGGGAAGCTTGTGGAAGGCTACCCGAAACGTTTGACCCAAATGAAACATTTTAAAAGGCAATGCTACCAAATACTAATTGAGTGTATGTAAACTTCTGACCCACTGGGAATGTAATGGTAGAAATAAAAGCTGAAATAAATCATTCTCTCTACTATTATTCTGACATTTCACATTCTTAAAATAAAGTGGTGATCCTAACTGACCCAAGACAGGGATTTTTTTGTAGGATTAAATGTCAGGAATTGTGAAAAACTGTATTAAATGTATTTGGCTAAGGTGTATGTAAAACTTCCGACTTCAACTGTACATGTAAACAGGAAATATAATCTAATGTGTGAAGGAAATAGAGACTTTTGTGTATGTGCGTGTGTCTGGGTGCAGTTGCACTTAGACAAGAAAATAAATGGTGTATGCTCTGTGGGTCCGGCGCAATGCAACATATTAATTGATACCAACGTTTTGACAGCTATGCTGTTGTAATGATGGGGCAGTGAGTTGGAAGCAGGTGCAGGTGAAACCTTTTAATTAAAGAACAAGACACTAACATAAGGCAGAACACCAATACACAAAAACAATACCACCTGGTGAGTGAACATGAGTCACCACAGATAACACTGCTACTCCTACTGCTCTCTCTTCGTCCGCCCACGTGTTCTCGCACACCCCGAGAGCTTCTGGTCAGCGGGGTGGTGGCACCGGGATCCTCATCTCTCCCAAGTGGTCATTCTCTCTTTCTCCCCTTACCCATCTGTGTATCGCCTCCTTTGAATTTCATGCTGTCACAGTTACCAGCCTTTTCAAGCTTAACATCCTTATCATTTATCGCCCTCCAGGTCCCCTCGGAGAGTTCATCAATGAGCTTGATGTCTTGATAAGCTCCTTTCCTGAGGACGGCTCACCTCTCACAGTTCTGGGCGACTTTAACCTCCCCACGTCTACCTTTGACTCATTCCTCTCTGCCTCCTTCTTTCCACTCCTTTCCTCTTTTGACCTCACCCTCTCACCTTCCCCCCTACTCACAAGGCAGGCAATACGCTCGACCTCATCTTTACTAGATGCTGTTCTTCCACTAACCTCATTGCAACTCCCCTCCAAGTCTCCGACCACTACCTTGTATCCTTTTCCCTCTCGCTCTCATCCAACACTTCCCACACTGCCCCTACTCGGATGGTATCGCGCCGTCCCAACCTTCGCTCTCTCTCCCCGCTACTCTCTCCTCTTCCATCCTATCATCTCTTCCCTCTGCTCAAACCTTCTCCAACCTATCTCCTGATTCTGCCTCCTCAACCCTCCTCTCCTCCCTTTTTGCATCCTTTGACTCTCTATGTCCCCTATCTTCCAGGCCGGCTCGGTCCTCCCCTCCCGCTCCGTGGCTCGACGACTCATTGCGAGCTCACAGAACAGGGCTCCGGGCAGCCGAGCGGAAATGGAGGAAAACTCGCCTCCCTGCGGACCTGGCATCCTTTCGCTCCCTCCTCTCTACATTTTCCTCCTCTGTCTCTGCTGCTAAAGCCACTTTCTACCACTCTAAATTCCAAGCATCTGCCTCTAACCCTAGGAAGCTCTTTGCCACCTTCTCCTCCCTCCTGAATCCTCCTCCCCCCTCCTCCCTCTCTGCAGATGACTTCGTCAACCATTTTGAAAAGAAGGTCGACGACATCCGATCCTCGTTTGCTAAGTCAAACGACACCGCTGGTTCTGCTCACACTGCCCTACCCTGTGCTCTGACCTCTTTCTCCCCTCTCTCTCCAGATGAAATCTCGCGTCTTGTGACGGCCGGCCGCCCAACAACCTGCCCGCTCGACCCTATCCCCTCCTCTCTTCTCCAGACCATTTCCGGAGACCTTCTCCCTTACCTCACCTCGCTCATCAACTCATCCCTGACCGCTGGCTACGTCCCTTCCGTCTTCAAGAGAGCGAGAGTTGCACCCCTTCTGAAAAAACCTACACTCGATCCCTCCGATGTCAACAACTACAGACCAGTATCCCTTCTTTCTTTTCTCTCCAAAACTCTTGAACGTGCCGTACTTGGCCAGCTCTCCCGCTATCTCTCTCAGAATGACCTTCTTGATCAAAATCAGTCAGGTTTCAAGACTAGTCATTCAACTGAGACTGCTCTTCTCTGTATCACGGAGGCGCTCCGTACTGCTAAAGCTAACTCTCTCTCCTCTGCTCTCATCCTTCTATACCTATCGGCTGCCTTCGATACTGTGAACCATCAGATCCTCCTCTCCACCCTCTCTCCGAGTTGGGCATCTCCGGCGCGGCCCACACTTGGATTGCGTCCTACCTGACAGGTCGCTCCTACCAGGTGGCGTGGCGAGAATCTGTCTCCTCACCACGCGCTCTCACCACTGGTGTCCCCCAGGGCTCTGTTCTAGGCCCTCTCCTATTCTCGCTATACACCAAGTCACTTGGCTCTGTCATAACCTCACACGGTCTCTCCTATCATTGCTATGCAGACGACACACAATTAATCTTCTCCTTTCCCCCTTCTGATGACCAGGTGGCGAATCGCATCTCTGCATGTCTGGCAGACATATCAGTGTGAATGACGGATCACCACCTCAAGCTGAACCTCGGCAAGACGGAGCTGCTCTTCCTCCCGGGAAGGACTGCCCGTTCCATGATCTCGCCATCACGGTTGACAACTCCATTGTGTCCTCCTCCCAGAGCGCTAAGAACCTTGGCGTGATCCTGGACAACACCCTGTCGTTCTCAACTAACATCAAGGCGGTGGCCCGTTCCTGTAGGTTCATGCTCTACAACATCCGCAGAGTACGACCCTGCCTCACACAGGAAGCGGCGCAGGTCCTAATCCAGGCACTTGTCATCTCCCGTCTGGATTACTGCAACTCGCTGTTGGCTGGGCTCCCTGCCTGTGCCATTAAACCCCTACAACTCATCCAGAACGCCGCAGCCCGTCTGGTGTTCAACCTTCCCAAGTTCTCTCACGTCACCCCGCTCCTCCGCTCTCTCCACTTGCTTCCAGTTGAAGCTCGCATCCGCTACAAGACCATGGTGCTTGCCTACGGAGCTGTGAGGGGAACGGCACCTCAGTACCTCCAGGCTCTGATCAGGCCCTACACCCAAACAAGGGCACTGCGTTCATCCACCTCTGGCCTGCTCGCCTCCCTACCACTGAGGAAGTACAGTTCCCGCTCAGCCCAGTCAAAACTGTTCGCTGCTCTGGCTCCCCAATGGTGGAACACACTCCCTCACGACGCCAGGACAGCGGAGTCAATCACCACCTTCCGGAGACACCTGAAACCCCCTCTTTAAGGAATACCTAGGATAGGATAAAGTAATCCTTCTCACCCCCCTTAAAAGATTTAGATGCACTATTGTAAAGTGGCTGTTCCACTGGATGTCATAAGGTGAATGCACCAATTTGTAAGTCGCTCTGGATACTTAAATGTAAATGTAAATGAGTGACATATAAAGGGGAGGAGACGATGAAGGTAATGGAGTCCAGGTGTGAATCATAATGATTAACAGGTGCACGTAACGATGAGTGCCAGGTGTGCTTAATGATGAAGCCCAGGACCGGTTGTATTTTTACTCTGGTGATGTCGTACGCCGGAGGGGAGGAGCAGGAGCAGACGTGACAGCTGTCTTCATCAGAGTTTCATCTGATGGTTTTTCAATGGTAGAATTGATGTTTTCCTAAGATTAAGTATTTGGAGGGTGAACTGCATTCCCTATGTAGTGCACTACTTTTGACCAGAGGCCTATGGGCTTCCCTATGGGCTTCCCTATGGGCTTCCCTATGGGCTTCCCTATGGGCTTCCCTATGGGCTTCCCTATGGGCTTCCCTATGGGCCCTGCTCTAAAAGCATGACGTTATTGTGGCTGAATGTAGTTTACAGTGTTGGGGAGTAGGGAACTACATGCAGTTCAACTATATAGTAATTAAACACATTAGCTTGGAAGTAGGGTAAATCAATTCTAATCATGGTAGTGTTTTTAGTAGTTAATAACTTGTTGCCATGGAGCGGTGTCGCTAACTACTGGAATTACACACAACTTTGTTTTGAAAAAATAAAATGTGGGTGAAGTAGGCGATTTCGTTTTCAGCGTCAGACCTGCCTAATTCTCATTTGAAAACGTTTTTGAGTTTAATAGTCTAAATGACAGATTCTGTTAACATCTGAATCCAGTGTAATCTGCTATAGCAATTTGTATTCAATGAAATGTCATATTTAGATAAGACACTTTTTCATAAAGTAGTTTGTATGTAGTGAACTACTTTTTTAGTAGTTTTAGTTTAAAGAAACTGTAGGTTAACTTATTTCATTGTGAAGTAATTGCTAGCTTGATAAACTATATTGTCAGAGTAGCATCCCCAACACTGTTAGTTTGTTTGTTTCCAGGTTGCACATGAAGGAAAATAAATCACAGAACTTTCTCTTTTGTTCTCTTTCTCACATACAGTACACACACACACACACACACACACACACACACACACACACACACACACACACACACACACACACACACACACACACACACACACACACACACACACACACACACACACACACACACACACACACACACACACACACACACACACACACACACACACACACACACACATTCCATTTGGCTCTCAGTCATTTTCAGCAGCAGCTGGGGACTGGAGGAGACTGTGGTGAAAATAAACTAAGGGGGGACGTTACCCACTGTGTCTGCTATAGTGGTGTGTTTGTGCGTGCAGGCGTGTGTGTGTGTTGAGACTACAGGGGTGGACTGGACAGGACATACCTCACCTCAGCCTACAGCATTACAGCACTAAAATTCAAGGGAGGCACATGCTACGAATTGGATCTGTGTGAGACAAAAAAATCAGTTTATGGACAAACCAGGGGTTGTATTCACTAGGAAACAGACGGAAGCAAACTGGACAAAAATGGGAAGGATCTACCGGATTTTGTCCAATAAGAAACTCTCGTTTTCACCTAACCGTAGGTCAGGATGCATTGCAAAAAAAATACAAACGTGTGTGAAGTGCCTGGCTTGAAGTATTTGAGAAGCTACTTTACAAAAAATAAATGGATATTGTCCCCTAATTTGATTCTTATCCAAACCCACTAGCTGCTAGCCAATTACCGTAATGATCAACTGATTCTCCTTATATTTATCACTTTCCCCCAAGTAAACAGACTATTCTAAAGAGTCCTTATCGAGACAAACTCCTGTGGTGATGTTGGTGTAATTCTGGCCACATTTTGAGACTTCTCTCAGCTGAGGTGTGTGTTTTTCTCTGTGGCTCTGATAACGGTCGACTGCTGGGAGTAAATCTTTATGGTGGTGCGCCGCCTCGCTCCCTCTGTGTACCGCTGCACACCTGCAGAGCTCCGATTAAAACCAAATTATCTGTGTAGAGAGAGAGCATCTGCCGTCGCCTCCTCCTCAATCATGGGTTTCATCTGGCACTTGTTGTTGTCGTTTTTTCCCTAGAAGTGAGAGTAGTTGGGAGGAGGACTGCAGTCCAGCTTATATCCCTCACTCCATGTGAACACCTGGATGTTAACAGCATGTCACTCAATACCAAAAACTCTCTATCTACCTGCATGGAGAATTCTTAGACTTTAAATAGCCATTACGGCCGCATGTTTATTCCATTTGAGTAATTTACTAGACGCTCTTATCCAGAGTGGCTTACAATCAACTAAAATAGGATAAACAACCACATATCTTAGACTACTGCGAGTGGCACAGAGTTCTAAGGCACTGCATAGCAGTGCAAGAGGCGTCACTACAGACCCTGGTTCAATTCCAGGCTGTATCACATACGGCTGTGATTGGGAGTGCCATAGGGCGGCGCACAATTGGCCCAGGGTCGTCTGGGTTTGGCCGTCATTGTAAATAAGAATTTCTTTGCATAGTTAAATACAGGTTAAATTTTAAAAAATGCATCAAACAATATCACAGTCATTCTAAGAAAGTCTATCTTCAATATCAGATGAATAGCCTATAAACTTACCTGGTACCAGGATAATTAGTACCTTGCCTACATGAATATCTATCAATCTACCTGGAATGAAATAAGCTTCTCTCTTGCCATGTACAGTCCCTTCAGAAAGTTGACAAAATGTACATGTTATGTCACTGGCCTACACACAATACCCCATAATGTCAAAGTAGAATGATGTTTTTAGAATTTGTATAAATTAAAAGTTGAAATGTATTGAGTCAATAAGTATTTGACCCCTTTTGTTATGGCAGCCTAAATAAATTCAGGAGTAATATTGTGCTTAACAAGTCACGTTATTATCTGCATGGATTCACCCTCTGTGTGCAATGAGAGTGTTCAGCATGCTTTTTGAATGACTACCTCATCTCTGTACCCCACACACACAGTTGTCTGTAAGGTCCCTCAGTTGAGCTCTGGATTTCAAACAAAGAAAGATTCAACCACAAAGACCAGGGAGACTTTCCAATGTCTCGCAAAGAAGGGCACCTATTGGTAGATGGGTACAAGAAGAAATCAGTCATTGAATATCCCTTTGGAGCATGGTGAAGTTAGGAATGACACTTTGGATGGTGTATCAATACACTCAGTCACAGTAAGGATACAGGCATCTTTCCTAACTCAGTTGCCGAGAGGAATGGAAACCGATCAGAGATTTCACCATGAGACCAATGGTGACTTTGAAACAGTTACAGAGTTTAATGGCTGTGATAGTAGAAAACAGAGGATGGACCAACAACATTGTAGTTATTCCAAAATACTAAGCTAAATGACAGAGTGAAACGAAGGAGGCTTGTACTGAGTACAAATATTCCAAAACACGCATCCTGTTTACAATAAGGCACTAAAGTAAAACTGAAAAAAATAATTTCAATTTATGGCCTGAATACAAAGTGTTATGTTTGGGGCAAAATCAACACAACACATCACTATGGACTACTCTTCATATCTTCAAGCATGTTATGAGTATGGTTGTCATCGGCGAGGACTAGGTCGTTTTCTAGGAGAAAAGGAAATTAAAAGAGCTATGCACAGGCAAAACCCTAGAGGAAAACACGGTTCAGTCTGCTTTCCAACAAACACCGGGAGACAGATTTAGCAGGCCCATTATACACTGGAGTTGCTTACCAATACAACATTAAGTGAATTTGAGGGGTCTAGTTGCAGTTTTTACTTTAATCGGATTGAAAATCTATGGCAATACTTGAAAATGGCCGTCTAGCAACAGTCAACAACCAACTTGACAGAGCTTGAAGAATGAAAAGAAAAGTAATAATCTACAAATATTTTTACAATCCAGGTGTGCAAATCTCTTAGAGAGAAAGACTGACAACTATAAATACTGCAAAAGGTGATTCAAACATGCATTGAATCAAGGGTGTGAATACTTATGTAAATAAGGTATTTCTCTATGTCATTTTCATTTTTTTTTAAATAAAACATTAAAAACATGTTTTCTCTATGTCATTATGGGGTATTTTGCGCACAGATGGGTAAGAATTTGTATTATTTTCATAATAAAAAAATGCAGGCTGTAACACAACAAAATGTGGAATAAGTCAAGGGGTATGAATTCTTTCTGAAGGCACTGTAACTTAAAAGCCTCAACGTAGACATTGCGATAAGGAAGAGATGGATATTAACTGAGGTGTTAAAATGGAGGATCCTTCACCACAGCAGATATGAAAGAGCTCGTGTAGAAGCTTTAGAATCATCAACTGCAGGTGCACTGACCTTGTTTGACCCTCATCTATTCCCCTCCTCTCCTCTTCCTTCTCCTCCTCTCCTCCGTCGTCATCCTCCGCTGACTCTACCATGCATACGCCTGTTCTTGACGTGCGATACGGAAGGCAAGACATCAGCGGGAGAAGAGCAAAGCTGTTAAACAGTCATTCCAGGTTACTTTGTCAAGAGGGAAGCTTTTCCATACCACCAGCTTCTGTTCAGAGCTATAGATGGTTCCCACACAACTATAATGTTATTATGTCCCCTTGATAGACATGGTTACAGCCTTGCTGAACAACAGACACTTCTTTGCCCTGCAGTTAGGGCCCTAGAAGGAAATCATCCTATACCTTGAAATGTCATCACAGAAACATTTACGATAGTGGGCTTGCATGCTAAACAGAATAACATATTCTCTTCTCTTGCTTCCACCTGGAGGGAAACCAGGGGGGAAGCACCAGCGTACATAGAATGTAATGAGTTTAGCCATACCCCCCCCCACCCACCCACCCACCCCCACCCCCAACACACAGACACACACACGACGGGAATATGACACACAGTGGAGCTAGACAGACACTGATTGGCTGGGCTGGTTTGTCCACACTCCAGGCGTGACTGGAGGTTAACTAGAATGGGGAACATTCTCACTTTGGGGAGGCTGCTGTTTATCATGAGGCTGGAGCTGCCTGAGCTGCCTGATGAAGAATACGAGACGACCAGCCACAGGATTCAATTCAACATTATATATCTCTATGTTGCCAACAGTCAGAGAAGCCCTAGCTGAAACGTGTTAGGTGGAACTGAATAAATATAGGGACTAATGGTGCACACTGTGTGTGTGTGTGTGTTTGTGTGTCTCTGTGTCTGTGCACGATTGACACAATGCTTTGAACAGACGTACAGAGAGCCTTCCCAGGCCCAGTGACGGGTTGATGGCAGTAAAGGGGGTTGTGAGCAGAGCAGAGCTGTCAGGTGTTGAGGTGTCTGACAGACAGAGGGGTCAGGAGGAACCACAGGGGCCAGTGTAAGGGGCCACACTGTTCCCTTAACACACTATGTACAGCTGCACCAATCACGCATGCACACAAACTCCAAAAATACAATTGAATTGTTTTTTAAACAATCTGTTTAGTTTCCTGGAGAAAGAGATCGCCAACCTTATATCTCCAACTGCCAGAGCAGTGGTATATTTTCATAAATAAATCAAATCAAATTTTCTTTGTCACATACCCATGGTTAGCATATGTTAATGCGAGTGTAGCGAAATGCTTGTGCTTCTAGTAAACGACAATGCAGTAATAACCAACGAGTAATCTAACCTAACAATTCCACAACTACTACCTTATACACACAAGTATAAAGGGATAAAGAATATGTACATAAAGATATATGAATGAGTGATGGTACAGAACGGCATAGGCAAGATGCAGTAGATGGTATAGAGTACAGTATATACATATGAGATGAGTAATGTAGGGTATATAAACATAAAGTTGCATAGTTTAAAGTGGCTAGTGATACATGTATTACATAAAGATGACAAGGTGCAGTAGATGCAGCAAGATGCAGCAGTTTAAATGAGTACAATATATACATATACATATGAGATGAGTAATGTAAACATTATATTAAGAGGCATTGTTTAAAGTGGCTAGTGATACATTTTTACATCAATTTGGTCCTTCTGTGGCTCAGTTGGTAAAGCATGGCGCTTGTAACGCCAGGGTAGTGGGTTCATTTCCCGGGACCACCCATACGTAGAATGTATGCACACATGACTGTAAGTCGCTTTGGATAAAAGCGTCAGCTAAATGGCATATATTATTATTATTATATTAATTTCCATGATTAAAGTGGCTGGAGTTGAGTCAGTATGTTGGCAGCAGCCACTCAATGTTAGTGGTGGCTGTTTAACAGTCTGATGGCCTTGAGATAGAAGCTGTTTTTCAGTCTCTCGGTCCCAGCTTTGATGCACCTGTACTGACCTCGCCTTCTGGATGATAGCGGGGTGAACAGGCAGTGCCTCGGGTGGTTGTTGTCCTTGATGATCTTTATGGCCTTCCTGTGACATAGGGTGGTGTAGGTGTCCTGGAGGGCAGGTAGTTTGCCCCCGGTGATGCGTTGTGCAGACCTCACTACCCTCTGGAGAGCCTTACGGTTGTGGGTGGAGCAGTTGCCGTACCAGGCGGTGATACAGCCCGACAGGATGCTCTCGATTGTGCATCTGTAGAAGTTTGTGAGTGGTTTTGGTGACAAGCCAAATTTGGCGCTGCTGCGCCTTCTTCACAACGCTGTCTGTGTGTGTGGACCAATTCAGTTTGTCTGTGATGTGTACGCCGCGGAACTTAAAACTTACTACCCTCTCCACTACTGTCCCGTCGATGTGGATAGGGGGGTGCTCCCTCTGCTATTTCCTGAAGTCATCTCCTTTGTTTTGTTGACGTTGAGTGTGAGGTTATTTTCCTGATACCACACTCCGAGGGCCCTCAACTGAACAGGGAGTACAGGAGAGGGCTCAGAATGCACCCTTGTGGGGCCCCAGGAACAGATCTGTGCCTCGACACAATTCCTTCGACCTCTTGGCTTGGTTTTTGCTCTGACATGCACTATCAACTGTGAGACCTTATATAGACAGGTGGGTGCCTTTCCAAATCATGTCCAGTCAATTGAATTCATACAGGTGGACTCCAATCAAGTTGTAGAAACATCTCAAGGATGATCAATGGAAACAGGATGCACTTGAGCTCATAGCAAAGGGTCTGAATACTTATGTAAATAAAGGCATTTCTGTTTTTTTATTTTTTTTACACATTTTCAAAAATGTCTTAAAACCTGTTTTTCACTTTGTCATTATGTGGTATTGTGTGTAGATTGATGAGGGAAAAGCATAATTGAATCCATTTTAGAATAAGACTGTAACCTAACAAAACGTGGAAAAATAGAAGGGGCCTGAACACTTTCCGAATGCACTGAATCTGCTTGTTTCCTGTTGGGTCTCCTCTCCTCTTCCAGCAATGCTAAGTGTTTGACTCCTAATTGGAAGGATGTGAGCAGATTATGACAAATGAAATGCATCTCCCTGGGTGTGTAATTGGACTGTGATCTGACTGTCTGGTTGTGAATTTGGAACTCCCTATACTCCTCAATACCCCAAGTGGAATCACGGTCAAAGGTTGTGCTCAAGTCACGGCTACATAATGATGTTGATATGTTGCATGTTTGTGATAATATGCGTCTTGGTGAGAGGTGTAGGAGTCAGGCGCATGAGAGCAGGGATGTCTGAGAAGCGTGTTTAATAATATAGTCCACCAATACAAAACGGCACAGACAAAACTCCCAAAATTACGCTCTCGAATACTCAGAAACTTGTGCAAACACACGGAGGAACAAACACAGTTCCGACACTTTACATACACATTGGTAATTGGTAATAGCGAAAAAACAACAAACATCAAATACAATCGAGCGCAATACACACAAGTCTAATCCTGCACGAATTACGGCAGGTAACAGGTGCCCTATATACCCACAGAAATCAAAGCAATTGAAAACCAGGTGTGAAAAGGAACACAGACAAAACAACCCTAAAAAGAAAAAGGGATCGGTAGCGACTAGTAGACCGGCGACGCTGAGTGCCTAGCGCCGCCTGAACAGGAAGAGGAGTTACCTTCGGTAGAAGTCGTGACAATGTTAACCATGTGCAAAAGACAACTTTCCAATGTATGTATATTTAATGGACAATAAAGCTTTTTAGATTTGAATCTAATTCAAGTGAATTTGAATCAAGATGGGAAGCTCCATCTGAATGGGAAAGGGAAGCTCTACACTGAATTTAATACGCAAACAACCCCATTTCAAATTCTCACCATGGGTTGAAATGATGCAGACACACACCAAACGGTTGTTTGACTTTGACTAGACAGACCAGCAAACTGTAGTCTCTGACATTTTCCTTGTTGACACACAGCAAATAGTCTCCGACAGAGTTCTCTCTGTTTGTGTATAGGAAAGAGCTATACTGAATAAAAAACATTCCCATTAAAAATATTGCTAAGGCCCTCACTGTACGTTAACTCAGCAGGGTGTTGAAGAAAATACATTTAGGATTACAAACGTTCACGTCACGTTTTTCTCACCAGACACCAACAAACATGAAATAGAACAGTATGGTGCCATTTAGCATAGAGACGACACACAGCAAATGACAGATTTCCTTCATCTTGACTTTATCTCTTGGTGTCTGCTTTATAACTGCCCAGCGACAAATCCATAACCAAATGCTGTGTGTAACGAGTGAGTTACACAAAAGCAATTACTCAACTAATCATGTTTATGCTTTGTAATTGAACGTAACATTCAAAACAACAATCAGCTGTTACCTCCTCCTTTACATCCCAAATCAATTGTCATTTTTACTTACCAGAGAGAAATTATTCACGGGATGCGTTTGGCGTCAGTGAATACAGAAATCTCGACGATAAAGCCAGGTTCGCAAAAATCATTTTTGGTTTGCGGTGTCCATATTAGGACAGCCTCCACCTCACAGGAAGTGCCAGTATCAACCATCTCCTTATCAGGCTGTCCTTTTGGTCACTGTGAGTGCTTAGGGTAACCCTAACCCTAACCCTAACCCTATTTAAGCAGTTTATGGCCACTTCACCTCAGAGAACACAGAAACAGCTGAAGCAACTTCTAGCTTAACTTAATCTTGAGAAACACTCACACATAAACTGCACCGGCAGATAGTGGAGGGAGAGAGACTTCTGTTGAGAGATATCTCTTACCTCTATCTCACGCAGAATCACATCAAAAAAAGTGTGTGGTTTCGAGCCATTTGGTCACTGTGTGTTTCACACTTTAGTGTCAGTTCATGTTCAGAAGGGTACTACTGAGCTGAGAGATACCCTACTCTTATCTCAAGCAAAATCACGTTTCTCAGTTTCTGTCCTCTAAAGTCCCCTAAATCCCGGGAATAGAGTTTAGCCTTGTATCCACCTCAAAATGGCCCAGTCTGAGAAAACCGAGACTCCAGTGATTTATAAACTCCAGTGTCTTTTTCCCGGCCTGCTCACAGCCATTTTTTGTAACACTTTTTGTGGGAACTGGTAAGGGAATTAATGAAGGGACGGAGCATTGGGAAGCAATGGTACTTATTCCAACTGATGGACATCTGCGGATGAGCAAACTGACATATCTGTGCATCGGCGAAATCCCTCATCCCAGTGTCAAGGTTGGAGCATTTATGTGGAACCCTCTAGGGCGGTCTCGGGACTTAAAATGCCAGAATC
Organism: Oncorhynchus keta; assembly: GCF_023373465.1. Lineage (NCBI taxonomy): Eukaryota > Metazoa > Chordata > Actinopteri > Salmoniformes > Salmonidae > Oncorhynchus > Oncorhynchus keta. Next base: position 6,475,180 of record NC_068436.1, on the reverse strand, counting down.
CTTCATTGTCCCTAATGTTGTGTCAAGGGACATCTTGCATTCGTCTACAAACTCAAAATGGCCACCACATGCAACCCACTGCAATGCTTGCCTCTGCCTGGACAGGAGAGCATGGCTGCATCCAGGGACCAAACACTTCTCCAGGACAATTGTGTATTTCTGAAGGAATTGGATACGTGAGCAATATGGTAACATGTCATATCAGGGGATAATATGGAGCTAGTTAAGTATTCCCTACACCTATCAAAGTCTTTCAGTTCTAGATTAGAGAAAAGTACCTACGGGTTATGTCTGTAGGGGCCATCATTAGACAAGCTCCTAAGCACAGGTAATAATGGACCCCTGAGGCACCACTTCATATTGCCTGGTTATAATTTGCTCACACACACTGAGAGCAAATGAGCTGTTCTGGCTAAGTGGCAGACCTCCAACAGCTCTACCTGCAAATGTATGAGCAAAAATCTAACAGCTCAGAACAGCCTCTCCCTCTTAGTCAGTAACGCTTTATAATAACAAATACCCTATGTATTATTTATTAAAGTAGATTATTATAAAGTGTTTCTTCTTCGTTTTATATTACTGTACCAACAGCGTTTCTTAATTCCAGTCCTTCAGACCCAAAGGGTTGCTTCTTTTCCTTCTAGCCCAGCACTAAACTTACTGGATTCAGCGAATCAATTCTTCACCAAAGCTTTGATTAGTTGAATCAGATGTGTTAGTGCAGGGCTAGAATGAAACATCCACACCCCTTTGGGTCCCAAGGACCAGGAAGAATCAGGAGTGGGGGGAAACACGACTGCTGTACAGTAAGCACATTGTGTAACTTCTCCCGTTCTGAGTCCTATTGTTCAGGGCTTGTCACATTGCATTGCGTTGAGTTTAATGTGATTTTAGATCTCTGGCTGGGATCAAACTGACATTGCTGACCCCCGTGTCGCCCAGCCTGTGGCGGACACTGTGATCTCTGCCAGCTCCAACACCAATGCATCTCCCTTTGAGCTGCTGCTGCCTCCACACACTGCATGACTTCTGTCATCTTCTGCTGTGTTTGCATGGTGGGGTGTAGACACACACACACACACACACACACGCACAAACATACACGCACACACGCATAAACATACATGCACACACACACAAACATACACGCACACACGCATAAACATACATGCACACACACACAAACATACACGCACACACGCATAAACATACATGCACACACACACAAACATACACGCACAGGCGCACGCACACACACAGACACACACACAGACACACACACTGATGGAAGGACAGATACACACATGCCGTCACACATGTTTTTATAGAAGCAGTTGTATTTCACTGCTGGAATTGGTTAAACACATCTTTTATTTGTATGTCTGCATAGTGCATGTTGCATGTGTAGGTGGTGGAATATAAAACTGGGGAAAAAAACTATTCTGACATTCAAGAGGATGTTTATTAAAATAGAGATGTGACCCCAATTATAGAAGACCAAACTGAATTAGTTTGACCTCAATTTTTTTTTCTTCGGGTAATTAGGAAACATATTCAATGATTAAAACGTCAGTTGTTTGAAATTCAGCGAGATCCCAGTATAATTAACTTCACTCACAGTAACCCACGCTTATTGTTCTCCATTGTACGACTGAAGGTTCAATTAGTGCTCAAATCTATCCTTACACTCCCACAGAAAAAGGTGTGAAAACACTTGAACTTTTTGCAACAATTATTTGACCTGTTATTTACATAAATGTTTCATTTTATTTATCATTTTCGTGAATACAAGTGAGTGAGGTAAAACAGACAGACACGTAAAGATGAACACCATGTGACCATGTTCATCCTCGTCCTTTTCTTACTGAATGCCTATCTATCGCTTGTTTATGCTGTATGGGCTATGTAATCAATTCAATCAATCATGGATAAAGATCAACGCCTGTAAATTGATTGAAGTACCTGTTATCAAAATGGACACACAGAGAGATCCTTGAAGTAGAACCAAACTTGGTCGGAAATTCTGCCCCCCCCCCCCGCCAATTATAGTAGTATCCTATCGTATCTCTTACTGCAGTTCCCCAGCAACTGACTGACAATGAATGACTTGCTTATCATCCTGTGTGTTCGAGCACCACTGCACATGGCAGCTTGGGCAGTTATTAACATTCAGAGTCAAAATGACGCTCCTCAGCTGATGTGGGATTTCGGCAGCTCATCAGCAACTATTGTGGTTCTGTTTCTTTTACATTGGGGGGGTTTAGTCATTGATAACAAGTCTAGCCACAAACTACTTTTCAAAACGGATGTTAACAGGAATGTGCTGACACAGCCACTGCACTTATTTGTGAGACAACACCCATTTTTATATGGCTTTCTGTATTTTATGCTTTCTTATAAAGAAAAGAAAAGAGAAAAAAGGAGAAACCCGCACACCGCTCTTGGTAGCATTGCTGCTCTTTAAAAAAGCTTTACGTATCTGCCTTGCGGCCTTTCTCCGAGTTTATGTAGGTAAAGTGCACCCTTATGTAGACACAGCTCCACCCACGTCCTTTACATGCAACCAATGGGGTTGGAGCCAAGGGAAAGTAAGTAAGTGTTACCAAATATAACAATGTGTATTTCATAAATATTCTAATAAAGTGTGTGCAAAGGCCTTGGGACTGATACGTAAAGCTTATTAAAGAGCAGTGATACTAGCAAGAGCAGTGTGTGGGTCTCTTCTTTTTTTCTCATGTTATTCAACTGTTACCAATGCACCTGCATAAAAGGTAGCTCAGATGTGGTTTTAAAATCAAATAAAATATGTAAAAACAAATAAGCTATACTGCTTATACAATTCCAGCAGGGGTTTGCAACCTAAGTGTAGAGCATTAAGAGAATACTGTAGGCTAAAATGGGGGATATAGGCTATATCTTATCCAGACTTAGAGTGTGTCTTATCCAGGATAATCTAGTTAATATGTGACACAGTTGGCCAAGAGTCCTGACTCTTCCTGCTACTCAATCATCGCCATGCAGGGAACTCCACTCTACACTCTCGGTTCTATAACAGGGTCATATTCATAAGACACCAAACAGAGGAAAACGGTCTGAAACAAAGAGGGACAACCTGAACTAGTCTGATGAAAAATGCTCCCTTTTGGTTTCAGTTGGTTGAAAAACGTTTTGCTACATTATGCCCAAATGAATATAACCCAGCCAAACATGAGCTCATCTATCTGCACAAACCTGTAAAGAGATTATCTTAAAGAAGACCTATTCACCAAATAAATTGGATTATGAAGATCCTCTTTGGGTCTCTCAGTCAGTCTGTGAGGTCATCATATTGGCGTCAAAGTAAGGCTTATGGGGAGGTAATCAGGGCTCAGCCCAGCACTGAATTACCTACTCAATCTGCTTGTATTTGTTACTGTAGCTGGTGTTCAATGGCAGTGGTTCCCAAACTGAGGGGAACAAATATCCTTTACGTTGATGACCTTTTGCAGATCTAAATTAGTTTTACACGTTGATTCGACAACATCATTAAAAAAAATGTAATGAAAGGACGCGGAAACACTGTCCCATGCCTAACGTGCTGTTGCTAACTCCTATATGTGTTGTAGCCAACTACTGTGTTTGCTGTAGCCAACTACTGTGCTGTAGCCAACTACTGTGCTGTAGCCAACTACTGTGCTGTAACCAACTACTGTGCTGTAACCAACTACTGTGCTGTAGCCAACTACTGTGCTGTAACCAACTACTGTGCTCAACTCCTGTATGTGTTGTAGCCAACTACTGTGTTTGCTGTAGCCAACTACTGTGCTGTAGCCAACTACTGTGCTGTAGCCAACTACTGTGCTGTAACCAACTACTGTGCTGTAACCAACTACTGTGCTGTAGCCAACTACTGTGCTGTAGCCAACTACTGTGCTGTAGCCAACTACTGTGCTGTAACCAACTACTGTGCTGTAACCAACTACTGTGCTGTAGCCAACTACTGTGCTGTAACCAACTACTGTGCTGTAGCCAACTACTGTGCTGTAACCAACTACTGTTCTGTAGCCATCTACTGTGCTGTAGCCAACTACTGTGCTGTAGCCAACTACTGTGCTGTAGCCAACTACTGTACTGTAGCCAACTACTGTGCTGTAACCAACTATTGTATGTTCTGTAGCCAACTACTGTGCTGTAGCAAACTACTGTATGTTCTGTAGCCAACTACTGTGCTGTAGCCAACTACTGTATGTTCTGTAGCCATCTACTGTGCTGTAGCCAGGTACTGTATGTGCTGTAGCCAACTTCTGTGCTGTGGCCAACTACTGTTCTGTAGTCAACTCCTGAATGTTCTGTAGCCATCTACTGTGCTGTAGCCAACTACTGTGCTGTAGCCAACTACTGTGCTGTAGCCAACTACTGTATGTGTTGTAGCCATCTACTGTGCTGTAGCTAACTGTTGTGCTGTAGCCAATTACTGTGCTGTAGCCAACTACTGTATGTACTGTAGCCAACTACTGTGCTGTAACCAACTACTGTACTGTAGCCAACTACTGTGCTGTAACCAACTACTGTGCTGTAGCCAACTACTGTGCTGTAGCCAAATACTGTATGTTCTGTAGCCATCTACTGTGCTGTAGCCAACTACTGTATGTACTGTAGCCAACTACTGTGCTGTAACCAACTACTGTGCTGTAGCCAACTACTGTGCTGTAGCCAACTACTGTGCTGAAGCCAAATACTGTATGTTCTGTAGCCATCTACTGTGCTGTAGCCAACTACTGTGCTGTCGCCACCTCCTGTAAGTTTGTAGACAACTACTGTGCTATAGCCACCTCCTCTATGTTCTGTAGCCAACTACTGTGTTGTAGCCAACTACTGTATGTGCTGTAGCCAACTATAGTGCTGTAGCCACTCCCTGTATGTGCTGTAGCAAACTACTGTATGTGTTGTAGCCAACTACTATGCTGTAGCCAACTATTGTGCTGTAGCCAACTACTGTATGTCCGGTAACCAAATAAGGTATGTCCTGTAGCCAACTCATCTATCGCATGACAATGATTGAAGAGATGGCAACAGCACATACAGTACAGGACCAGGTTAGGCAATAATAATCTTTGTCATGAGAATCTATACGCTTACAGTTGTTTGGATCATCTTATTAGCTTTGAAGACAATCCGTGGGAGACGACCACAGCTAACTGCTTTACTAGCCACGCGGCCAGTGTATGGAAATGAAAACAAATCCCACCACTCTCAGGGATAATCCAGAGACAGCGTTTCATCTGATCCAAATTGAGATCAAAGGGTGAAACGGCGGCCATGTTTTATGGAGTAGTTCTACTCACTGCAAAGCTGCACAGCTCTCACAGCCTGTCGGTTCTGGTTATGTTAGCTAGCTAGCTGACAGCAGACGACTCATATCACTCTGCCTGGGTTACTGAAGTCACCAAAAATAATCATTTGGTTGTGTTGATGAAGGTAACATTAGACAAATAGCATTTTCATTTGTTTATGTTACTATAGGCTGTTTTCTGCCGCATGCTCACCTATGGAGAGCATGGAACAGCGGCTATTCATGGAAAAAGTGATATTTTATATTTTTGTTATTTTTTGTAAACCTCTGAATATGGTCTTTTGGCGCTCTGTTTCCCTGCGTCTGTGACATGACGTGTCCTCTCAGAACGGCTTATACCACAAATTCTGTTTGTGATGTCAAAATTCAAACAATATACAGGTGTGTGCGTTAAATACACTCATTTAGGTAAGGTCCAGGACGGAGAGGGCATGACTTTAAAAATGGCAGAGCTATTTCAAATCACAAATAATACGCAGTCAAAATGATTGCCTCTGCGCTTTCAGTGTTAGACAGCAACTTTAGAGACTGGAGGGAAATGATCTTACTGAACCTCTGTCCTAAAATGGACACCGATTTGCAGGACTTTCTCCCCTAAACTTGTGCTTTGGGAGGCCATTATGCGTCACAAGTACCTCGAGAGCAAATGAGTAATCCTTAGAGCTCTGCAGTAACATGAATGGTTTTACACCAATTAGACTGCACTGTACCTGTTCCAACCTGCTGCATGAACAGCACACGCGATTGAAGTCAATGAAGACATCTGCAGTCAGGAGTCCTGTTCATTTAGGCGCCAAACTGGGAGAAAACCAGCTGGGCGTTTGGCCACGGTTTGGCCCTACTGGACATGACCCGTTTCACTCCATTTTCAACACCGTGTCAGGTCATGACTTTAACTCCCTCGTTGAGAACGAATCTGATATTTAGCCGGTCTTTTATTACTCATCATCTAATACTTACGGGTCTTCAAATAAACGTCTTAGGAACTACAAGCAAGCCATTGTATGGCATTTAAAAGCTGATGAAAGGCTCAGTTTTAAATCTAACGATTGTGCCATGGCTTTAATCATATCAATTCATATGATGATAGTGTGACTAACTGAAGAGTTTCATTCCAAAATGCTGTTTATCCATTTTCAGAAATGTTGGAAAATTAGCTTCTATTGTTTTAAGAATGTATGAAACAGATTGGATCTAATCATGACACTGGGTTTTTCAATGACAGCCATGTACTGTATTGTTTTGATATCTATCACTTGATGGTTTCATTTCAGAGAGACACATAATCATCTATTGTTTTTGCTAAACGCTATACACTGAATGTACAAAACATTAGGAAGACCTTTTCATGACATGGACTAACCAAGCGGAATCCAGGTGGAAGCTATGAACCCTTATTAATGTCACTTGTTAAATCCACTTCAATCAGGGTAGATGAAGGGGAGGAGACAGGTTAAAGCAGGATTTTTAAGGCTTGAGACATTTGACATTGGATTGGATTGTGTGTGTGTGCCATTCAGAGGGTGAATGGGCAAGACAAAAGATGAAATGAAATGCCTATGGTAGTAGGTGTCAGGCACACCGGCACACTGCTCGGTTTTAGACACTTACATGTCACAAATAACTATATTTTTTAAGAAAGAACTGTACAAATGATACATTTGTGACTTCAATTTTTTTTCAATGATTCAATACGGTATCTGGATCTAATTAGCAGATGCTGTTATCCAGAGAGACTTAAAGTTAGTGCATTGATCCGAGAGTAAGATATCTAGGTGAGACAACCATACATCACAGTGAAAGTATACAGTAGTCAAACAGTCCATTCCAGCTAAACAATGGATATATTGCATTTTGTACAAATCTATAATAAGACATATCTAAAACCTATGAATGAAAAATCTGAGAACAGTAATATTTTACAGTCACATGAAGGTACCCATAATCAATCATTGCTTGTGAAAAAATGTGTGGATATAGCATTTGGAAATAAACTCTTCAATTCCTTACGGTAATTATGGTGTGTTTAATTTAGAGTGTAATGCGATCACACGCTGAGTTGCTTCGATTGACAATTACATTGAATATGGATCCCTGGAGTGAAAAACATCTTTATATCCATGTATTCTAAGTAATGCTACTCACGAGCCTATAGTACTGTACATGACACTTAATGTGGGCAAAACTGGATTGTAACGGTTTTCAAGGTGTGGTGAAGGAGAGTCGGACCAAAATGCAGCGTGTAGATTGCGATCCATGTTTAATGGAAAAAACACACGTAAAACACAAATCAATACAAAACACTACAAAACACTACAAAAACGTAACGATAAAAACAGCCTATACTTGTGTCAACTAACACAGACCAAGGACATCAGGACACTCAGGACAATCACCCACAACACAACCAAAGAATATGGCTGCCTAAATATGGTTCCCAATCAGAGACAACGATAAACACCTGACTCTGATTGAGAACCACTCCAGACAGCCATAGACTCTGCTAGAACACCCCACTAAGCTACAATCCCACTATATACCAAAACCCCAAGACAAAACACACCACAATACAAAAACCCCATGCCACACCCTGGCCTGACCCAATACATAAAGATAAACACAAAATACTTCGACCAGGGCGTGACATGGATGCTTTGTCACGTCACGGTCAGGTTGTGTAATGGTTGTAAGATGACGTTTTTTAGAGGTCTGAAAAAGAAAACGACATAAAAAAAACCTTTACCTGGTTGTAATACGGTTATCTGGCAATAGTATAAGGAACTTGATCGAGTTGCAATCGGTTTGGCCAGAAGCCTATATTCCACACTTCCACAAGGCGTGAGATGGGTGCCTATTTCAGCACAAAGGAATGTGACATTCTGGTGAGAATGTCTGTACAGCCCAATGTACATAGCCACTATGTGAACATCAATGCAGTCAACACACACTGCAGTGGGAGCCTTCATGGGATGTGGTCTTTCTTCCTGACAACCGGACGTTTGGACCGTTACCGGTAAGTTCCTCAAGCATGAGCTCCCTGACCATAGGCTGTGAAGTCACAGTAGGAAGTGGTGAGATAGAGCACTTTGATCTTTCACATCATTCAAAGGCACAGTCGGGTGTGAAATTTGACCGGCAAGCAGAATGCAGCTCCTACAGGATAGGTAAGCAATTCATTTCCGATTCATGGATGTACAGGAGAGGCTATTAGGAGTATTACTATGTGTGTGTGTTGTGTGTGTGTGTGTGTGTGTGTGCGTGCGTGCGTGCGTGCAAGAGATTTAGTAGGATTTCCTGATTTGTAAAGTAACTTGAAGCACTACAGATCCGTCACTGCATAGTGGTTTGACTACCACAAATTAAATCAGGGTATGGACTTGTGTAGACGAGAGGTGACTCAGCTTTCTGCAGTTCACCAATTAAAAACAACTGAGTTTTTCTCTCATTGTCCACACACGTACGCAGACACGCACACACGCGCACACACACACAAGCATGCGTGCACACACACACACACACAAACACACACACGCGCACACACACACACACACACACACACACACACACACACACACACACACACACACACACACACACACACACACACACACACACACACACACACACACACACACACACACACACACACACACACACACCACAACATCAATCTTGGCCAAAGCAATTTGCTGACTGCATGAAAGCAGTTTAACAGTGCAGAAAAAGGGAACATCAACGCCCAGATTTGGAAGTCGCCATTGATCTTTGTTCCATTAGAAGCAGAACAAAGGTTCCATTGAAGCCCACACATCCTCACCTATGATTTATAACTGACTGGTGGCCATCTCGGGATCTGAAAGAGTGTGTTATTAATGGATGTGGGAAGGTTGCGGCAAACCTGGGAGAGAATGGCCCAGGGGGGAAATAACGGCAGTCAGCAGATCACTGCTTAGTGAGGACCTGAAGGACTGAACTGTCCTTCTAATACACTGAGGGTTATTACTCTGAACTGTCCTTCTAATACACTGAGGGTTATTACTCTGAACTGTCCTTCTAATCTAATACACTGAGGGGCTAAGGCTCTGAACTGCCCTTCTAATACACTGAGGGTTATGGCTCTGAACTGTCCTTCTAATCTAATACACTGAGGGGCTAAGGCTCTGAACTGTCCTTCTAATCTAATACACGGAGGGTTATGGCTCTGAACTGTCCTTCTAATACACTGAGGGTTATGGCTCTGAACTGTCCTTCTAATACACTGAGGGTTATGGCTCTGAACTGTCCTTCTAATCTAATACACTGAGGGTTATGGCTCTGAACTGTCCTTCTAATCTAATATACTGAGGGGTTGAGGCTCTGAACTGTCCTTCTAATCTAATATACTGAGGGGTTGAGGCTCTGAACTGTCCTTCTAATCTAATACACTGAGGGGCTAAGGCTCTGAACTGTCCTTCTGATCTAATACACAGAGGGTTATGGCTCTGAACTGTCCTTCTAATCTAATACACTGAGGGTTATGGCTCTGAACTGTCCTTCTAATCTAATATACTGAGGGGTTGAGGCTCTGAACTGTCCTTCTGATCTAATACACTGAGGGTTTGGGACTGTACTGTTCTTCTAATCTAATACACTGAGGTTTAGGGATCAGAACTGTCCTTCTAATCTAATACACTGAGGGTTAGGGATCTGAACTGTCCTTCTAATCTAATACACTGAGGGTTAGGGATCTGAACTGTCCTCCTAATCTAATACACTGAGGGTTTATGGCTCGGAACTCTCCTTCAAATCTAATACACTGAGGGTTAGGGATCTGAACTGTTCTTCTAATCTAATGCACTGAGGGTTATGGCTCTGAACTGTCCTTCTAATCTAATACACTGAGGGGTTAAGGCTCTGAACCATCCTTCTGATCTAATACACTGAGGGTTTGGGACTGAACTGTTCTTCTAATATAATACACTGAGGGTTAGGGATCTGAACTGTTCTTCTAATCTAATACACTGAGGGTTAGGAATCTGAACTGTCCTTCAAATCTAATACACTGAGGGTTAGGGATCTGAACTGTCCTTCTAATCTAATACACTGAGGGTTATGGATCTGAACTGTTCTTCTAATCTAATACACTGAGGGGTTAAGGCTCTGAGCCATCCTTCTGATCTAATACACTGAGGGTTTGGGACTGAACTGTCCTTCTAATCTAATACACTGAGGGTTAGGGATCTGAACTGTCCTTCAAATCTAATACACTGAGGGTTAGGGATCTGAACTGTCCTTCTAATCTAATACACTGAGGGTCAGGGATCTGAACTGTTCTTCTAATCTAATACACTGAGGGTCAGGGATCTGAACTGTTCTTCTAATCTAATACACTGAGGGTTAGGGATCTGAACTGTTCTTCTAATCTAATACACTGAGGGTCAGGGATCTGAACTGTTCTTCTAATCTAATACACTGAGGGTTATGGATCTGAACTGTTCTTCTAATCTAATACACTGAGAGTTATGGATCTGAACTGTTCTTCTAATCTAATGCACTGAGGGTTAGGGATCTGAACTGTTCTTCTAATCTAATACACTGAGGGTTAGGGATCTGAACTGTTCTTCTAATCTAATACACTGAGGGTTGAGGCTCTGAACTGTCCTTCTAATCTAATATACTGAGGGGTTGAGGCTCTGAACTGTCCTTCTGACCTAATATACTGAGGGTTAGGGATCTGAACTGTTCTTCTAATCTAATACACTGAGGTTTAGGGATCAGAACTGTCCTTCTAATCTAATACACTGAGGGTTAGGGATCTGAACTGTCCTTCTGATCTAATACACGGAGGGTTAGGGATCTGAACTATCCTTCTTATCTAATACACTGAGGGTTAGGGATCTGAACTGTCCTCCTAATCTAATACACTGAGGGTTTATGGCTCGGAACTGTCCTTCAAATCTAATACACTGAGGGTTAGGGATCTGAACTGTTCTTCTAATCTAATGCACTGAGGGTTATGGCTCTGAACTGTCCTTCTAATCTAATACACTGAGGGGTTAAGGCTCTGAACCATCCTTCTGATCTAATACACTGAGGGTTTGGGACTGAACTGTTCTTCTAATCTAATACACTGAGGGTCAGGGATCTGAACTGTTCTTCTAATCTAATACACTGAGGGTTATGTATCTGAACTGTTCTTCTAATCTAATAAACTCACTTTTAGGGATCTGAACTGTTCTTCTAATCTAATACACTGAGGGTTATGGATCTGAACTGTTCTTGTAATCTAATACACTGAGGGTTAGGGATCTGAACTGTTCTTCTAATCTAATGCACTGAGGGTTATGGCTCTGAACTGTCCTTCTAATCTAATACACTGAGGGGTTAAGGCTCTGAGCCATCCTTCTGATCTAATACACTGAGGGTTTGGGACTGAACTGTCCTTCTAATCTAATACACTGAGGGTTAGGGATCTGAACTGTCCTTCAAATCTAATACACTGAGGGTTAGGGATCTGAACTGTCCTTCTAATCTAATACACTGAGGGTCAGGGATCTGAACTGTTCTTCTAATCTAATACACTGAGGGTCAGGGATCTGAACTGTTCTTCTAATCTAATACACTGAGGGTTAGGGATCTGAACTGTTCTTCTAATCTAATACACTGAGGGTTATGTATCTGAACTGTTCTTCTAATCTAATACACTGAGGGTTATGTATCTGAACTGTTCTTCTAATCTAATACACTGAGGTTTAGGGATCTGAACTGTTCTTCTAATCTAATACACTGAGAGTTATGGATCTGAACTGTTCTTCTAATCTAATGCACTGAGGGTTAGGGATCTGAACTGTTCTTCTAAACTAATACACTGAGGGTTAGGGATCTGAACTGTTCTTCTAATCTAATACACTGAGGGTTTATGTCTCGGAACTGTCCTTCCAATCTAACGCACTGAAGGTCATGGCTGAACGGTTATTCTAATCTAATACACTGAGGGTTAGGGATCTGAACTGTTATTCTAATCTAATGCACTGAGGGTTAGGGATCTGAACTGTTATTCTAATCTAATATACTGAGGGTTAGGGATCTGAACTGTTCTTCTAATCTATTACACTGAGGGTTAGGGATCTGAACTGTTATTCTAATCTAATGCACTGAGGGTTAGGGATCTGAACTGTTCTTCTAATCTAATATACTGAGGGTTAGGGATCTGAACTGTCCTTCTAATCTAATACACTGAGGGTTAGGGATCTGTACTGTTCTTCTAATCTAATGCACTGAGGGTTATGGCTCTGAACTGTCCTTCTAATCTAATACACTGAGGGGTTAAGGCTCTGAACCATCCTTCTGATCTAATACACTGAGGGTTTGGGACTGAACTGTCCTTCTAATCTAATACACTGAGGGTTAGGGATCTGAACTGTCCTTCAAATCTAATACATTGAGGGTTAGGGATCTGAACTGTCCTTCTAATCTAATACACTGAGGGTCAGGGATCTGAACTGTTCTTCTAATCTAATACACTGAGGGTCAGGGATCTGAACTGTTCTTCTAATCTAATACACTGAGGGTTAGGGATCTGAACTGTTCTTCTAATCTAATACACTGAGGGTTTATGTCTCGGAACTGTCCTTCCAATCTAACGCACTGAAGGTCATGGCTCTGAACGGTTATTCTAATCTAATACACTGAGGGTTAGGGATCTGATCTGTTATTCTAATCTAATACACTGAGGGTTAGGGATCTGAACTGTTATTCTAATCTAATATACTGAGGGTTAGGGATCTGAACTGTTCTTCTAATCTAATACACTGAGGGTTAGGGATCTGAACTGTTCTTCTAATCTAATACACTGAGGGTCAGGGATCTGAACTGTTCTTCTAATCTAATACACTGAGGGTTAGGGATCTGAACTGTTCTTCTAATCTAATACACTGACGGTTATGTATCTGAACTGTTCTTCTAATCTAATACACTGAGAGTTATGGATCTGAACTGTTCTTCTAATCTAATGCACTGAGGGTTAGGGATCTGAACTGTTCTTCTAAACTAATACACTGAGGGTTAGGGATCTGAACTGTTCTTCTAATCTAATACACTGAGGGTTTATGTCTCGGAACTGTCCTTCCAATCTAACGCACTGAAGGTCATCGCTCTGAACGGTTATTCTAATCTAATACACGGAGGGTTAGGGATCTGAACTGTTATTCTAATCTAATGCACTGAGGGTTAGGGATCTGAACTTTCCTTCTAATCTAATACACTGAGGGTTTATGTCTCGGAACTGTCCTTCCAATCTAACGCACTGAAGGTCATGGCTCTGAACGGTTATTCTAATCTAATACACTGAGGGTTAGGGATCTGATCTGTTATTCTAATCTAATGCACTGATGGTTAGGGATCTGAACTGTTCTTCTAATCTATTACACTGAGGGTTAGGGATCTGAACTGTTCTTCTAATCTAATATACTGAGGGTTAGGGATCTGAACTGTCCTTCTAATCTAATGCACTGAGGGTTATGGATCTGAACTGTCCTTCAAATCTAATACACTGAGGGTTTATGGCTCGGAACTGTCCTTCTGTCCTTCTAAGATTAGGGCAACACTAGAGTAGCCTATGTCCTTATCTGACCAGTGGCAGACTATGCTATGGCCTTCACCCAAATGAGCCAGATTAAGGCTGTGCCCTGCTAGAGTTGGTCTTACCTTCTGGTGTGACAGACTGGGTTCAATTCAAAATTGTTGCGAAATATTGTATGGCATTGAAGCTCGTTTGGAGGTTTGTTAACACAGTGTCTTTAGAAGAGCCAGATGTATACAGAATGGTGTCGTCTGCACCCACAGAAAGAGCGACGTCATTGATATATACAGATAAAAGATTCGGCCCGAGAATTGAAGCTTGTGGTACCCCCCATAGAGACTGAGACTGTGAGAGGACATTTCTTTTTTTGCTGAGTTTAGCTGTGTGAGGGAAGATTAGATACAAGAAGCCATTCAAATGCCAAACGTGGCTTGTATAGTAGTTTCAACAAACAGTTCCATTATAACATTTTATGTACAAAACGGAACTTTTAAACCCAGCAAATGGCCTATCTAACAGACTTGTTTGAGGCAAATAATGTTAATTCCTTCAAAGCAAATTATGTAAAACATATTATACAGCTTGTGTCTATTACATTTTATGATTGGCCCAAGGGCACAGACAGGTTGTGCTTGTAATATTATAACACTGGTCCCATGGTATGTCTGAACAGAGCAATTCCACAATTCCAGGGAATTACGCGGAGACTCTGTTTTTTCACCTAAAATGTATTCCACATTTTTAAAAATTGATTTCCAAGTTTAACAAACCATACAACTCAATGCACCAGGACTACTTTTAACAATTTTGTATTGAATTTCCTCCTCTTCTTCCGAAGAGGAGAGGCGAAACGGATCAGAGGACCAATACGCGGCGTGGTAATTGTCCATGGTTCTTTTTAATGCGTTAAGGTACACATGAACAACTGTCTACAAAAAACAAGAAATGTGAAAACTCAAAACAGTCCTAGCTGGTGCAAAGACAGAGACAGGAACAATCACCCACAAACACACAGTGAAACCCAGGCTACCTAAGTATGATTCTCAATCAAAGACAACTAATGACACCTGCCTCTGATTGAGAACCATACTTAGCCGAAACATAGAAATACCCAAAACATAGAAAAACAAACATAGACTGCCCACCCAACTCACGCCCTGACCATACTAACTAAATACAAAACACAGGAAATAAAGGTCAGAACGTGACAAATTTACACTGAACATTTTACAGAAACACATTTACTGGAAGACCTGTGCAGATGATAACAGAATTTCGGTAAAATCTCCCTTTGTTTTTTTGTGTCCACATTTTCCAAAAACTCTGTTAAATATCTGCTCAGAATTAAGATTCAAAGATGTCTGCAGAAAGAATGGAGTGTCAGCTATGACATGACACCTTGACTTTGAAAACATCTCTTTTGGTTATTGAACTACAGTAAGTTAAGAGGATTTACACTTGGTAACAGAATTCTGGTAAAGGAATTACATCGTGGGTCCCTGTACTACACATAAATGTAATTCTCATCATGTTGATGTATGCTCAATATTTACAAAATCTATAAATATGCTATATACTCCTTTGTATATTTGGGTATTATTCTACATACTGGTTATTATTAAAAGAGTTCTACCCCCAAACAAGACCAAATTTGGTTGGTCCGGACAAGACCAAATCTGAACCAATCATAAACATCTATCTTTCACATGTTTGGACATCGAAGTACATCACAGTAGAGTACAGTAGAATACCGTACAGCACAGAACTTTAGAGTAGAGTTCAGTTTACAACAGTAAACTTCAGTACAGTACAGTATAGTTCAGTGCAGTAGAATACAGTACAGTAGAGTACAGTGCAGTAGATTATAGTGTACTCAACTCTAGTGTGCTCTACTATGTACAGTACCGAACTTGACTCTAATGTACAGTAATGTAACATACTGAAGTATACATTACTTTTCTTTACTTTACTCTATTGTGCTGTACTGTGCTTTACTGTTCAAATGTATGATTACTATGATTTCCCATTGTAGCCAATCAATTGCAGAAATTCCGTTACCAATTTTTTAGGAAATTATGTTACCAATCTGGTAATGGAATTTCACATTTTAATCACTTACAAATTCATAAACAAAATGAATATCAGTAAAAACATTAGAACTAATTGGTAGGTCTATCTTTAAGTGTTACTTCTGTGATCTATCATTATCCTCCCTCCTCATTAATTTCTTGATGACAGGGGGCAGTATTTTCACGTCCGGGTGAAATGCATGCCCAAATTTAAGATAAGATAAGATATGCATATTATTAGTAGATTATTAGTATTGGATAGAAAACACTCTGAAGTTTCTAAAACTGTTTGAATCATGTCTGTGAGTATAACATAACTTATTTAGCAGGCAAAACCTCGAGGACAAACCATTCAGATTTTCTTTTTTGAGGTCACACTCTTTTCAATGAGTTTTCATTGGGAATCCAGATTTCTAAGGGACCTTCTTGCAGTTCCTATATCTTCCACTAGATGTCAAAAGTCTTTAGAAATTGGTTGAGATTTTTCCTTTGTGTAATGAAGAAGTACGGCCATCTTGAATGAGGGTAACTTGAAGTGTGCTGTTAGATAGAGGCGCGTGACCAGAAAGCTTGCTACAGTTTGTTTTCCACCTGTATTGAACACAGATCATCCCGTCTTCAATTTTATCGATTATTTACGTAAAAAAATACCTAAGTTGTATTACAAAAGTAGTTTGAAATGTTTTGGCAAAGTTTACAGGTAACTTTTGAGATATTTTGTAGTCACGTTGCGCATGTTGGAACCGGTGTTTTTCTGGATCAAACGCGCCAAATAAATTGACATTTTGGATATATATCGGCAGAATTAATCGAAGAAAATGAACATTTGTGATGTTTATGGGACATATTGGAGTGCCAACAAAAGAGCTCGTCAAAGGTAAGGCATGAATTATATTTTTATTTCTGTGTTTTGTGTCGCGCCTGCAGGGTTGAAATATGCTTCTCTCTCTTTGTTTACTATGGTGCTATCCTCAGATAATAGCATCGTTTGCTTTCGCCAAAAAGCCTTTTTGAAATTGGACATGTTGGCTGGATTCACAACAAGTGTAGCTTTAATTTGGTATCTTACATGTGTGATTTCATGAAAGTTTGATTTTTATAGTAATTTATTTCAATTTGGCACTCTGCATTTTCACTGGCTAGCATCCCACATATCCCAGAGAGGTTAAGGGGTGTCACGCCCTGACCTTAGAGATCCTTTTTATTCTCTATGTTTGGTTAGGTCAGGTTGTCACTCTGGTGGGAAAGTCTATGTTTTCTATTTCTTTGTTTTTGGCCGTGTGTGTGTGTGTGTGTGTGTGTGTGTGTGTGTGGTTCCCAATCAGAGGCAGCGGTCTATCGTTGTCTCTGATTGGAGATCACATATAAGTTTTAATTTTCCTTTTGGGTTTTGTGGGATCTTGTTTTCTTTTTAGTGTCTGTACCTGACAGAACTGTGCGCTTTCGTTTTCACTTTGGTTATTTTGTTTGAGTGTTTAAAAAAAACAAAAAACAAATCATGAACATTTTCCACGCTGCGCATTGGTCCACTCCTTTCGACGAGAGCCTTTATAAGGAGAGACATTTTAAACAATAAAACACATTTCAATGCACAAGGCAATGTTTCTTAAACTTAAAGAAGGCAGAAACATATCTCCAAAACTAAATATACTGTAAGTGTTGATATTAGTAGGCAGGAGTCTTTATTTCAACATTATCATGATTGTTAGGACCGACGCCGGGGATGAGAAGCAGCGATGGGGAGTCAAACGTTTAATCAGGAACAGACATAAAACAAGACAGGAACAGCATCAGCACATGGGTATACAAGGACATCAGTCAATCAATGCAGAAGCAGGGAACATAGCGGGGAACCAGACACATTTTGGGAAGGTAATTACAGAGGTGATTGAGTCCAGGTGAGTCCAATAATTGCTGATGCTCGTGACAGGGGAAGGCAGGTGTGCGTAAAGCTGATGGCAAGAGTGCTCAATGCTGGGGAGCCTCGAGCGCCAGGGGGGAAGAGAGGGAGCAGGCGTGACAGTGTTTTGATGTATTTTTATGTCTTTTCCCGGTAGATATTTTCTAATACCCCGTTTCCATCTGTCCATCTGTTTGACCCGAAATCAAAGCCTTCTCTTATTCCCCCAAAAATCTGGATGGAAAATGGTTGAAACATGTATATATCCCTTAATTTAAAAAAAACCCACTTAGCTTTCATTTGACACCTAATTGTACATGCTCCAATAAACTTCACATGTTGGTGCTCATGGGTCCTTTACATGGAAATGACCTACAGTCCTTCAGCAAAAAAGTCAATGGCAAGGAAAGGAGCAATGTCCAATTACATGTGATGCTGATCTAATATGATCACAAAAAAAGGTATGTTAATGATTTGATAATAATGCCCGTATCTATGTTAAACCTCTAATGACTCTCCATCACGCATAAGGGAGCGTAATCATCGCCCGACACTATAACGCAACGGACATAAATATTCCTAGAAAATATTCCTATTCATGAAAATCCCAAATGAAATATATTAAGACACAGCTTAGCCTTTTGTTAATCACCCTGTCATCTCAGATTTTCAAAATATGCTTTACAGCCAAAGCTAGACAAGCATTTGTGTAAGTTTATCGATAGCCTAGCATAGCATTTTGTCCAGCTAGCAGCAGGTAACTTGGTCACGGAACTCAGAAAAGCAATCAAATTAAATTGTTTACCTTTGATGTTCAAGGTGTTTTTCAAATATCTATTCGATAATATATCCATAGTTTTTCAGTCGGAACGATTGGAGTAATGGCTACCTCTGTATTGTATTTTACGCGAGAATCTCTCTGGGAGCATCAGGTGACCACTTGCGCAATGTAGCCGCTTATGGGTATTCTTCAACATAAATGCGTAAAACTACGTCACAATGCTGTAGACACCTTCGGGAATACGGAGAAAGAGTAATCTGGTTCATAGCCCATTCACTGCTCAATAGGGACGCATAGGAACACAGCGCTTTCAAAACTTGAGGCACTTACGGATTGGATTTTTCTCAGGCTTTCGCCTGCAACATCAGTTCTGTTATACTCACAGACAATATTTTTACAGTTTTGGAAACATTAGTGTTTTCTATCCTAAGCTGTCAATTATATGCATATTCTAGCATCTTGTCCTGACAAAATATCCCGTTTATTACGGGAACGTTTTTTTCCCCTCCAAAAATGT
This sequence comes from Oncorhynchus keta, assembly GCF_023373465.1. NCBI lineage: Eukaryota > Metazoa > Chordata > Actinopteri > Salmoniformes > Salmonidae > Oncorhynchus > Oncorhynchus keta. The sequence goes on along the minus strand of NC_068436.1, from coordinate 6,456,021 downwards.
AAATACCGCCCTCCAGTCACAACAGGTTATTAAACATGTTAATGCACAGACTATTCTATTGGTTCTTATGAAACACACTGTGTGTTTACTGGCATAAAGGAAGATCCTTCCATTGATGTGTTACTTCTAAATATATTGTACATCACAATTCCGGGCTCTGTCACGTGACTCTTAGGTGTAGGGGTTATCGTAAGAGTTCACTCTAACTAGAGAGTACAACTGTATGTGTCTTGAGATATGACATTAACACAAATCATCTATTTCTAGGAAGCAATTGTTATGAAACATCAGCTGCATAAGAGGCCTTGAGTCAAGAGAAAAGTGCTAAATTGCCACAAGAGAGCCTAAATAAATCATAGTACAATAACGTGAGCTACTGGGAGATGGAAGTCCAACTATTTTCACAGATGTATTTGGAAGGCAGTCAAGATTCCGTGGATCCACAGAAACTGACAGACAGTTGGCAGTTGACTGCTCTTATTGGCAGTGAGCAGTGGAGAGCTGTGGTCACTGCACACACACACACGCACACACACACACACACACACACACACACACACACACACACACACACAATGTTTCTATACAGGTATAGTGCTAAATAAGGGTTATTTGGCTTATGGCCATAGTGGAACACTTTTTGATGCTATGTAGAACCTTTTATGAATGTTCTACAAGGAACCATGCTCATAAGGTTCTAAATGAATGTGTATGTTGCAATAAAGACCCATATAAAGACCCCAAAATATAAACGCAACATGTAACAATTTAAAAGATTTTACTGAGTTACAGTTCATTTTAAGGAAATCAGTCAATTGAAATACATTCATTAGGCCTTAATCTATGGATTTCACATGCCTGGGCAGGGGCGCACCCATGGGTGTGACTGGGAGGGCATAGGCCCACCCACTGGGGAGCCAGGCCCAGCCAATCATAATTCGTTTTTTGGAGGGCTTTATTACAGACAGAAATACTCCTTAGCACCCATTTTAGAGAATGCACATTTTTTTAATATCCGAAACCTACAATAGACTTTCATTCAGAGCGACACACAGAAGCATCCAGGGTTAATGCCCCACTCAAGGGCATGTTGACAGATCTCCCACCAGGCCAAAAAAACGTTAACCCGAACCCTCCAAGATCCCACACCACAGTTCCCCAATAGCTGTTTCAACCATTTGAGAACCCTCCCATAGAAAAAAAATACAAATACAATTAATTCCATTCCCCACCCCCCAAAAATGGACAACATTTAAGAGGAACAAGCTTTTTGTGCATATGGAACATTTCAGGGATCTTTTGTTTAAGCTCATGAAACATGGGACCAACACTTTACATGTTGCTTTTATATTTTTGTCCTCTAAGATATAGGACAGACACTTCAGAACAAACTTCCTTTTGATTTATTTTATCTGTTGTACAATGTAGTTCATCTGTTATTGCATGCATATGTACTTAAAAATATATATTATTTTGTACTTCAAGGGTTCTTAAAATGAGAAATCAAATAGGAAAATGATCCTTGGTATGACCTTCTTAAAACAATTCCATATAGTTTAGTAGAAATCGTAATCGAAATAATAAGATGACCCCTGATATACGTTTTTCTAAATATACATTTTTCTAAATTGCAAATGTAATGAATTAATTAGCAAATTATGGTGGAAAATACGTATTTGGTCCCCTACAAACAAGCAAGATTTCTGGTGCTCACAGACCTGTAACTTCTTCTTTAAGAGGCTCCTCTGTCCTCCACTCGTTACCTGTATTAATGGCACCTGTTTGAACTTGTTATCAGTATAAAAGACACCTGTCCACAACCTCAAACAGTCACACTCCAAACTCCACTATGGCCAAGACCAAAGAGCTGTCAAAGGACACCAGAAACAAAATTGTAGACATGCACCAGGCTGGGAAGACTGAATTCGCAATAGGTAAGGAGCTTGGTTTGATGAAATCAACTGTGGGAGCAATTATTAGGCAATGGAAGACATACAAGACCACTGATAATCTCCCTCGATCTGGGGCTCCACGCAAGATCTCACCCCGTGGGGTCAAAATTATTACAAGAACGGTGAGCAAAAATCCCAGAACCACACGGAGGGACCTAGTGAATGACCTGCAGAGAGCTGGGACCAAAGTAACAAAGCCTACCATCAGTAACACACTATGCCGCCAGGGACTCAAGTCCTGCAGTGCCAGACGTGTCCCCCTGCTTAAGCCAGTACATGTCAAGGCCCGTCTGAAGTTTGCTAGAGAGCATTTGGATGATCCAGAAGAAGATTGGGAGAATGTCATATGGTCAGATGAAACCAAAATATAACTTTTTGGTAAAAACTCATCGTGTTTGGAGGACAAAGAATGCTGTGTTGCATCCAAAGAACACCATACCTAATGTGAAGTATGGGGGTGGAAACATCATGCTTTGGGGCTGTTTTTCTGCAAAGGGACCAGGACGACTGATCCGTGTAAAGGAAAGAATGAATGGGGCCATGTATTGTCAGATTTTGAGTGAAAACCTTCTTCCATCAGCAAGGGCATTGAAGATTAAACGTGGCTGGGTCTTTCAGCATGACAATGATCCCAAACACACTGCCCGGGCAACGAAGAAGTGGCTTCGTAAGAAGCATTTCAAGGTCCTGGAGTGGCCTAGCCAGTCTCCAGATCTCAACCCCATAGAAAATCTTTGGAGGGAGTTGAAAGTCCCTGTTGCCCAGCAACAGCCCCAAATACTTATTTTCCACCATAATTTGCAAATAAATTCATTAAAAATCCAACAATGTGATTTTCTGGATTTTTTTTCTTCTCATTTTGTCTGTCATAGTTGAAGTGTAGCTATGATGAAAATGACATGCCTCTCTCATCTTTTTAAGTGGGAGAACTTGCACAATTGGTGGCTGCCTAAATACTTTTTTGCCCCACTGTATAGTAAGTTCCTTGAATTTTCTTTTGCGGGTGACTTTTCATTATCTAGATAGACACTTGTGTTTTCTAGCTAAAGTTGCACCAATCAAAGCAGTGGAGCGTGTAGTGAAGCCAAACTTTAGTGGCCAAAACCATTCATCTTGGGGCGACGATGGAAGCGTGTTTGCAAGATTCTATCATATCAAGCAATTATACCATTTGCTAAATTGGTCATATAATTTTTTTTTTTAAAGACTAGCTTAAAGATAAGAGAAAATGCACAAATTATCCAATGGATAATTTTCTGCTAAAAAAAGTAGAGGTGTAAAAACCTAAGTAGCACCCCCTATTTTAATTTGCCTAATGTCTCAGGCAGCCAAGTGGACACAATGCTGTTTGGCTCATCTCATTCGCTAAGAGGAATAACTTTGCAGCTGTTTCTGATTAATAAACAATGCCATGCTGGTGGGTGGTAACATTCAAACAATACCCTGCCCTGAAACCAAATTAAGGCTGAAAAAACGTTGTATGTCATATAATAGGAAAAGACACTGCCTCCACACGGATTTGCATGAAGTGGGCAGTTCGAATTTGTCACTTCAAGCCCAAATATATCATACTTTGACAAGGATTATGACTTATTGACTTAAATCGTGCAATATCATGGTTAAGCTCTTATACATCTTATAGCTTGAAAAAGTGGATTTCTACTGGTGTGGGGATTTAAGCATACGGTGGTCGTTTTCATTGATGTAAACGCCTAGATTGTAGTCCCTATCTCAGATACATGAAATATTCTCCCTCAATCCATTTATTTCACACTTCATGTTTAATAGAAGGGAGTCTTACCATTTTTTTTTTTACTTGATCAAACACATGCCCTGATTTAGAAACACATCAGGTGATGGGTGTCAGATGTGCAAGATGTAGCAAAGATAATGAGACTCGCACATATTGAGAGTGTCCTGTAATGTTCCATTTGCACTTGAAAACCCTTTTTAGGTAGTTCACACTGTGCCATGGAGATCCCAAAGGCATCCTAGGATTCAGACAAACACGGAACGGCTCTGCTGCAACCGGGTTCTTCTTGCTATACTCGGAAAGTCTGAATGATCTGCTGTAGCTAAGAGTCATTTCAGTTAAACCCACACGACAGAGCTTAAATCGTAGCATGCAGTATCTCCGAAACCCTGTCTCACATAGTCAAATGAGATACGGGAACGATTTTGGGTGATAAAACATTTCCAGTTGCACTCCACTCACAGGTAGATGTTGTCCTGAATTCAGAACGTGTGTGCGTGGGTAGACACCGCATAAACAAACGTGGTATTGGCATGGGATTTGAAATATGACAACGAGTTAAAACAGAACAATTGAAACACCCATTGTTGAGGCAATTACGACTCATTCCAACCGAAATATACCCATAGCATTCCGTTCATTAGTTTCATCCATCATTAGCCAAATGATATCATTAACAAATTCAGCACATATGTATGAGGGACTTTCGGTCACATTAAGAACGGCTCATGGTATTATTATATTATCTCATTACCCAAAATGCATTTGGTGCCCAAGGCAAAAGGACACATTTACAATTAATTAAGCATGGGAGGTTTTGAGTGTGGGGCACCATATGGTGTGTGCCAGTTAACTGTCATTTCGCCAGGGATTATTACAGTTTGGCTAATGGCATCAGGCTTTGGTTAATGAATGGGTAAAAATCCTCAATCCTTCCTGATACGTCCGTGCATAGCAACGAGTGAGGTCCTAGGCATTCTAGCCCTCAGCTGTTATGCGTGACAAATTAAATAAATGTGTGGTTAAAGCTTAGTAATGAGCAATATACAGTCAGTTATTCGGTACACACATACAGTATAGTACTGGGTACTACTGCCTTTCATCTAAAAACAAGAAGAAGCGGCTCCAGTGGGCACGCAATCCCTAACACTGGACAATTGAGGAGTGGAAAAACATAGCTTGGTTTGAAGAATCCCGGTTCCTGTTACGTCATGCTGATGGCAGAGTCAGGATTTGGCGTAAGCAGCATGAATCCACGGCCCCATCCTGCCTTGTGTCAATGGTACAGGATGGTGGCGGCGGTGTGATGGTGTGGGGAATGCTTTTCTGGCACACATTAGGTCCCTTGATACCAATTGAGCAACATTTGAACGCCACAACGAAGAATTCAGGCTGTTCTGGAGGCAAAGAGGGGTCCGACCCAGTACTAGATGTTTGTAGAGATGGGTGGACAAATGGCTGGTGTAATTGCTGGATGGCTTGATGGATGGACGGATATCTCAGGCTATATCTGTGTCTTATGCCACATTTTTTATTCTGTCATAAACACGTGCACATAATTACTTACATAAGAAGAGCTGTTGCAGGTACACAAATAATCACAAACATGAAATGAAACGTGCTCTTGTCGAATGCAGCTGAATAATTCCAATTGAATTGTGACATCTGGACCTCAAATCACCGTAATTTCCTTCCAGCGCGTGTTTACTCAGCATTACCTAGGACAATACAATATCTATCAGATTAATCTACCATATGTTTTCTTCCGTGGTTCTATATATATATATATAAATATTATATCTAATAAAATTGTGTTTACTGAAAGAAGTCATGGTCATCAATGTGCGAACACACACACACAAACACGTACACAGGCACAGGGACGGATTAAGAAATCAACGGCCCCTGGGCTGTCTTGTATTTTTATAGCCCCCCCATATACTGTATGTACAGTGCCTTCGGGAAATATTCAGACCACTTGACTTTCTACCCTTTTTTTTAGGTTACAGCCTTATTCTGTAATTGATTAAAATGTTGTTGTTTTCCCCTTCATCAATCTACACACAATACCCTATAATGACAAAGCAAAAAATAAAGTTTTTTAAAATTGTTGCCATCTTTTTAATATTTTTTTTATTCAGACCCTTTACTCAGTAGTTTGTTGAAACACCTTTGGCAGCGTTTACAGCCTCGAGTCTTCTTGGATATGACACTACAAGCTTGGCACTCCTGTATTTGGGGAGTTTCTTTCCCCGATCTTCTCTGCAGATCCTCTCAAGCTCTGTCAAGTTGGATGGGGAGCGTTGCTGCACAGCTATTTTCAGGTCTCTCCAGAGAAGTTCAATCAGGTTCAAATCCGGGCTTTGGTTGAGCCACTTAAATACATTCAGAGACTTGTTTTGAAGCCACTCCTGCGTTGTCTTGGCTGTGTGCTTAGGGCCTATGTCCTGTTGGAAGGTGAACCTTCGCCCCCAGTCTGAGATCCTGAGCGCTCTGGAGCAGGTTTTCATTAAGGATCTCGCTCGGTTCATCTTTCCCTCGATCCTGACTAGTCTCCCAGTCCCTGCCTCTAAAAAACATCCCCACAGCATGATGCTGCCACCACCTTGCTTCACTGTAGAGATGGTGCCAGGTTTCCTCCAGACGTAATGCTTGGCATTCAGGCTAAAGAGTTCAATCTTGGATTCATCAAACCAGAGAATATAGACAGGTGTGTGCCTTTTTAGAATAATAGTGAAGACATCAAAACTATGAAATAATACATTTGGAATCATGTAGCAACCAAAAGTTGGCTGGTCTGAGTCTGCTGGGTCAGTGGTTCGGTTCTCAGAATATTTATTATCACAAAGAGTCGCAATAGGGCAGGTCAATGGCAAGCAGAGGTTCGTAATCCAAGGCACAGTCAACAAGGGACAGAATGGCAGGCGGGCTGAGGCTCAGGGCAGGCAGAAAGGTCGGAACCAGGAAGACTAGAAAACAAAACCAGAGTGACGGTAATTCACGGAAAACACACTGGGACGACTTGACAAGCCGAAATGGCAACATACCCTCAAACAACGCAGGTATAAATACACAGGGGATAATATAGGCATACGGATATTTGCCAAAATAAAGGAAACACTTGAGTAAATGAGGGATGTAAAGTATATGTTATGGTGTGCGGTGCATTTTCCTGGCATGGTCTTACAGTAGATCCACGTGTAGAATCTATGACATAGCGCATTGACGCTGTTCTGGCATCTCGTGGTGTCCTAGCAACCTTTAATGTTGGTGTTTCCTTTATTTTGTCAGTCACATTTATGTGCTTGCGATAAAACTTAATCCTACAGTTCTTTTTTACCTATTGATCAATGATGGTCTCTGGTGCATTTTCAATATTGAGATTGTATTTGTTTTGCCTCTTGGGCCACCTACAGGCTTACAGGCTTGGGCCCAGCCCCTGACTCACACAATTGACCAGTCATGTTTATTTAATATGCTTCTTTTTTTTTACAATCAATATTTATACATCAGTTACCCAATCAAGGCGGTGTCCCCCAGTTACCCATGTGTTCCCCCTACTTCCTCTCCTCCCCCCATTTTGTCGACACTGTCTACACTCATTGAGAGCGGGCTCCTGAGTCTTCCTCTGGTTGGCGGTTGCAGTAAAAAAAAGTACAAAATATATAATAAATACTGCATTTTTTTTGCTTATTTTTTTTTTTTTATCGTACTTTCATGCTGTGTCACAGCAGTTGGAAGGAGTGGACCAATGTGCAGCGTGGTGAGCGTACATTTTCTTTATTAATCCAAATGACGCCAAACAAAACAATAAACACTGCAAAAAAACAAACCGTGAAGCTCAAAAGCAAAGTGCTCTAAACAAAGTCAACCTCCCACAAACACAGGTGGGAAAAAAGGGCACCTAAGTATGGTTCCCAATCAGAGACAACGATAGACAGCTGTCCCTGATTGAGAACCATACCCAGCCAAACACAAAGAAATAGAAAACAGAACACAAAACATAGAATGCCCACCCCAACTCACGCCCTGACCAAACCAAAACAGAGACATAAAAAGGATCTCGAAGGTCAGGGCGTGACATGCTGCCTCTTGGCACACAGACACAGACATTTTGCTGTGTCCTTTGTTTTGGTCACAGTCCCTGCATGTGTGCCCTCTAAGGTATTGTAATCTGGCCAAACGAAATTAATCTCCTGTCCAAAGACTGAGACCTCTGGCTTTAGGGGAGTGTTGAGCTGCATCCCAAAACAGCTCTGTGGACTTCAAGCTGCAGGCCAGCTTTACACAGACAGGCAGGCAGGCAGGCAAATAGCGAGACATACAGTTAGACAGACGGAAAGACATGCAGGTGAAAGACACCTTCGGGTCAGATAGTTAAGAAACATTAGACAGACACACAGACAGGGAACCGGTCTGGTATACAAACAGCCATGCTGGAAGGTAGAGGTGCAGAGAGACAGACTTAAATGCAGGCAGACGATAGATACCTTGTGGTCAGATAGTTCTAAAACGTTAAAGAAGGAGCAGCTCTAATCCACCCATCTGGTCTGTTCCACCCGCAGTGGAACTCCACAGTGACTCATACATCACTCGCCCTCCCAGGCCGTGTCACAGTAAAGAGACCGCAGGAGCTCCACTGCAGTATAAAGCCAACGGCTAAGGTCTAACAGGGGAGCTCCACTGCAGTATAAAGCTAACGGCTAAGGTCTAACAGGGGAGCTCCACTGCAGTATAAAGATAACGGCTAAGGTCTAACAGGGGAGCTCCACTGCAGTATAAAGCTAACAGCTAAGGCCTAACAGGGGAGCTCCACTGCAGTATAAAGCTAATGGCTAAGGTCTAACAGGGGAGCTCCACTGCAGTATAAAGCCAACGGCTAAGGTCTAACAGGGGAGCTCCACTGCAGTATAAAGCTAACAGCTAAGGTCTAACAGGGGAGCTCCACTGCAGTATAAAGCTAATGGCTAAGGCCTAACAGGGGAGCTCCACTGCAGTATAAAGCTAACGGCTAAGGTCTAACAGGGGAGCTCCACTGCAGTATAAAGCTAACGGCTAAGGTCTAACAGGGGAGCTCCACTGCAGTATAGAGCTAACAGACAAAGAGCTTAAACGGAGGCGAAGATAAGAAGCGCCGGCTAACATGTTTGATCTTGAGACAAAGACACTCATTTTTTAAGTCTAATTTTGGGGTTTGAGGAGAGACAGTGAAAAAGAGATGCCATCTCTCCTGAAAGACAGCTCCGTGCTGATGTCTTCTGGCGAGACCGTGTAGCGTTGCGCTCGTGTTTAAGTCACGTGTGATTCGTGACGGTGATGCAGCGTGTGCGTGTTTGTACGTGCGTGTGTGTGTGTTGTGGGCTAGTCGTTCCAGGTTCCAGCAGGGACACATGGAACACAGGCAGAACCCAGGTGGAGGAAGGCTGAGACACAACGGAGGAGAGGAACCTGCCTGCTGCGTTTGACTCATCTCAACGGGATGCGGAGCTGAGATCCAGCCAGCCTGCTATGGCTTCAGGCCTCAGGGCGTCTCCGCTCCAATCAACATTACCAACTCCAATCATGGATTTATGGGCAGTGAGGTGCAGAGAGGAGTTTCTTAGATGTAAATAAGGACATGGAACATCAAACTGATTTATTTAACCGCTATGTTTTTATTGTTTAATAGCCCGTCTGGTTGCACCTCATGTCACAGTGAAGAAAGAGCTATAAAGATCTCTTTGTTGCCTGAAAAACGGATCAAATAAACAGCATTGCCACATGTAGCTCTTCACATGGGGCAAAAATGGGACTGTTAATGATTCCCTGGTCAGACGTTAGTCACAAAGAGCAGACTCTGAGACTTGGTGTGTCACAAATGGTACCCTATTCACTATGTAGTGCACTGCCTTTGACCAAAGTTCTAAAAGGGCATAGGGTGCCACTTGGGACACATGTGTGAGACTTCATGATTAACGGTCAGCAGTCATTTTCATGAGGTAGTCGTCTATCACCTGGTTGCCTCGTGGCTGCGAGTGTGTTCTGAGGTTCCTTTGTGCTCTCTGTTTATGACTTAGACACACGTGTGGACACACACACACACACACACACACACACACATGCATGAGTGCAGACATGCACAAACACACACACCTACTGTATGTATAAAAGCACACACACACGACATTGGCTTACAAAATTATGAATAAATGAACTTTTCATCAAGCCCCCAAAAAGGCTGTTCAAACTGTGAATGTTCTCGCTTTCACTGGCAAACAACATGATCCACCATATCCTCTCTTCTGTGTTCAATGGCAATTCACATGTCGTTTCCTGGATGCTACTAAGAAAGACATAACGGTATGGCTGGTGATGGGAAATTAAATATACATCTAAGGCAGACATCAATGACTCATGACAGCGGGCAATATCAACAAGGAATAGGATTTTCATAGGTTGTAAGCCCTTAGACACCTGTTGCGAAATTCAAGATTTAACATTGAGGTGTGCGTCTACGAGACAGCATTACAGCACAATGGTGTGTTTTCCTAGAATGTAGTAATATGTATCAAAAACATGCAAAGATATTTCCAGCCCACAGATTAGTCTGTCTGTTTCTGTCTGTCTGCTGTCCAGTAGATTGCCTGCTGCCTGCCTTGGCCTGCCTGCCTGCCTGCCTGCCTCTGTCTGTCTGTCTGTCTGTCTGTCTGTCTGTCTGTCTGTCTGTCTGTCTGTCTGTCTGTCTGTCTGTCTGTCTGTCTGTCTGTCTGCTTGCTTAGCGTTATTAACGTAGGTGTGGACAAGGCCTAACAGATGAATGCAAAGTCTGTCAATTCAAGCAGTACTTCTCCGTCTTAATTTGGGGCCACTGCAGCCTTTCATTAGGAAGTAAATAGCACATTGATCCCAGACAAAAGTCCTAGAACAACAGAATGGTAATGAATGAGGGGATTGAGGAAGAGGAAACGCTGTGATTGGAGAGGAGAAGAGAAATGAAGAGATTAATGGAGCTGTACTTGTCCAGATTGTCAGATCAATGATGGCTCTGTGTGACTGGCTGGGAGCTTTCTGGTGACTCTGTATCTCAATATATATACATCAGCAACAGCTAGTTCGGCACAGAGAGAAGGACCATATATTGTACAGATTTAGTAGGTCAGCACTCCGGCATTGTACCAGACCCCATGAGGGACTGAACCCAACATCATACCGGTACTAGTACTAGTTGCAGTGCAACTAGACCCTATTTTGCACTGCTTTTAGTAGGACAGAATCCTATCATGCTGCTTTCAGAAAATCTGGAGTTTATGAACTGCAGTTTCTCTAGTCTAGGAGTCAGGGTCCATACATGTGGTGTGATGGTTGTATGTGGCCCTGATTTGAGATTGACATAGAAATGAACACACCAGCTTTCTATAGCCCTGACGACAAAGACCAGCAACAAGAGTTCCATAGTATGTTCTTTTGTTAAATGTTTTATTTTTAAGTGTGTTCTTTATGTTCGACTGTATGAGACCCTTTGTTGGATTTCATTACATTGATCCGTGTCGAGAGTGTGAGTTGGTTTTCATATTATTGTCGTGTAGAGAGGAGAGGAGGAGGATCTTAAAAAGGAGCATTTATTACCTCAGCCACACAAGGATAGGGTTGTTATACACCGCATATTATGCTTCGTGGTAGTTAGTGAGTGAAAGGATGCTAAGATTGCTACATTACAGAAGACGGACAGGGAAAACACGTTATTTTCTCACAAGAGAAACCTGCGTGTTATCGTATATCGTACACCCACAGATTTGGAGATGCACAAGCAAAGCAACCACATAAACCCCCCCCCACCCCTGCATTTGGTGGAATACGATTTTTGGAGCAGCAGTAATATTTTGGTAACACGACGCATCGCTAGACTCACAAACAGCAATGTTCATAGGGGGGCGATAGCAGAGATTTTTCCGTTGTCGTCTTCCCGTTTGAGGTAGGCAAAGGGCAATCACTTTGAAAACATTATCATTACTGTAATGTAAATGAAAAGAAAACCAACTGCATATTTAAATAATAGCTAGGCCTACATGTAACCAAGGTTCAGGTTTGATTTACATTACTTCCTTTTTCGGTCTGCCAGCAGGCTGCACGTTGCTCCGCTAGCAGCTTGCTAGCTAGCTGGCTAAAAACAGCTAGTAAGCTAGCTTTTCAGCTTCCCACATCTCCCCCGTTTGAAATAATAGGATTATTTTGCCTTGGTAAATATTCTTGTAGTTTACACGCCTGTGTAACCTACAAGTGTATCCCAATTTGATATGCTGCTTCAATGTATTCACTCCCATACCAGCTAAAAACAGAATGTCATCATATCTCGGACAAAAGGCTCATGGCTACCAGGTGTAGCAGTAGTTATTACTCAACAAAATACCTTTTTGGGGGGGATTATAATGAGGCTACAATGTTGTTTGGTTTACTGTTTGAACAGTTACTGAGATTTTCTTTGGTTATCAATGCAGAATAGGTTACTTTGATGCATAGCCTGTATATCAGATCGAGGTACCTGTAGACTCCTTCGCATAAACTGCCTTACATTGCAAATCCTCAGCTTTAGCACAACAATGTGAACAAGTGTCATGCTGGTGCGCCTTCAACACACTGTGGGGAAAACCCAACAGTCTTTAAGAAAGGACATCACACTGAGCAAATCATTTGGAGTAATTGCAGTCACATGCTCTGGTGGGCCCTGGGGATATAACCGTCACAAACACATTCCTGCAAATCCGTCGAGAAAATAAATAAGCTTTGTCAGTAAACGTTTGTACTCGGTCGTGATTGAATAAGGATACACAGAGCCCATACTGTACATGTTTATACACACACACACGTATGCATGGGTGCATACAAACATGCACGCATGCACACACGTATTGAGATGTCATTGAAAAGAAATGCTCTTTCTTTGATTATTCGATTAGTTTACTTCCTGAATTAGCTGCCTTTAATTCTAACTGAGCCCAACCCCACACACACACACACACACACACACACACACACACACACACACACACACACACACACACACACACACACACACACACACACACACACACACACACACACACACACACACACACACACACACACACACACACACACCATCAAGTTCACCAACTAGAGGAATTTAAACAAGTCAGCCTGTTTAATACATCTCCAAGGCCTCAATACGACACAAGTGGTGAACAACTCCAGTCCTCAAGGGCTGCGGTGTGGGCTTGTTTTTGTTCTTGCAAGTTATTGACTGATTTAGACCTGGGGAAAAGCTTGTGTTTACTCTCTGGGCAAACGTGACATTAACAAATCAATTATGGGAAGAGACAGATGAGCCTCAAGGCCAGGAGTTGTGCATTACCCTGTCTTAGGACATTCCATGTCAAACAAACCTGCTATTTTTTTTTTTTTATTGAAACAATGCTATAAAAATGCCTTTTCTCATGTTGCTTTGGGGAAATTCCAAGGTAACAGAGTGATGCTAAGACTTTACACTTTAAAACATATGCCAAACATAGGTAAGATGTTCAGTGGAAATGGCCCTTTATCAAATGAACCTCTGTCGTTTCTCGCACCGACACGCACTATTCGCACCACCACGTCAACAGCAGCAAATATTCCCTCACCTTCTGTCATTTTATAAGCCTGTTTTCAGGCTTAAACAGAACATTTGCAAGGAGCAACCCGATCGGACCTGGCTGTATAAAGAGCGCTAGGAGCCCAGTGCTCTTACCGCCACGTCACATCGCTGAACATATCTCCGGAGTCCCTACGGGGAAACATCGCGGAGAGAAAAGGGAGAATGAGCATCACACATCAAATGGAAGAAATCGATATGACCCTGGCATGTCCTCCCTATGGGGGCCTGAGGTTCCGCCTAGGTTCCTCACACAGCAACCTTCCACTGCTAAATAGAGACGATCAAGGATTCAGTTTCAATGCAACACGCTGTCAACTATGTTCTACTGTAGATCAACTTTAGACCCCTTAGCACCACTCGTTATCCATACGTAGGTCATGAACTGTGGCAGACTGGCTTAGTACCGGGTGTATATGGTGAGGATTATGTACGGTGGTGTGCAGAAGAGGAATGAGTAATACTGTGTAAGACGAATAAGTGCGTTAGTAAACTAACCGATGAAACAGTAGCTGTTGGTATTGCTTTAACCCAGCTAACAAAACATGATCCAAAACTAAATCCAATATATTTTTTTCACCTTTATTTAACCAGGTAGGCCAGTTGAGAACAAGTTCTCATTTACAACTGCGACCTGGCCAAGATAAAGCAAAGCAGTGCGACAAAAACAACAACACAGAGATACGCATGGGATAAACAAACGTACAGTCAATAGCACAATAGAAAATCTGTATACAGTGTGTGCAAATGAAGTAAGGAGGTAAGACAATAAATAGGACATATTGGCGAAGTAATTACAATTTAGCAATTAACACTGGAGTGATAGAGGTGCCGATGAGGATGTGCAAGTAGAGATACTGGTGTGCAAAAGAGCAGAAAATCAAAAACAAATATGGGGATGAGGTAGGTAGTTGGATGGGCTATTTATAGATGGGCTGTGTACAGCCGCAGCGATCGGTAAGCTGCTCTGATTGCTGATGCTTAAAGTTAGTGAGGGAGATATATAAGTCTCCAACTTCAGTGATTTTTGCAATTCTTTCCAGTCATTGGCAGCAAAGAACTGGAAAGAAAGGCAGCCAATAGAGGTGTTGGCTTTGGGGATGACCAGTGAAATATACCTGATGGAGCCTGTGCTACGGGTGGGAGTTGCTATGATGACCATTGACCATAAGGCAGAGATTTACCTAGCAAAGACTTATAGATGACCTGGAGCCAGTGGGTCTGGCGACGAATATGCAGCGAGGACAAGGGTATGTTTGGCAGCATGAGTGAAGGAGGCTTTGTTGCGAAATAGGAAGCCAATTCTAGATTTAATCTTGGATTGGAGATGTTTAATATGGGACAATCTCTTTCAACCGACCCAGTTTGCACAACTTGCACCAACAATAACACATGGTCAGCTATACAGGCTAAAATGCTAAAGTGCAATATTGCAGCATTAAATCAAGTCAAATCCCATCCAGCATGACCGATAAGAGTCATTGTTCATTCCAGGTCTCTCTTGGAAAAAAAAAAGATATATATTATTATCTCAACTAGACTAACCTGGTTACATTTTTTTTAAAAATACAAACAAAAAAACGGACTGTCCCTTTAAACCACCTAGCCTTTTAGCTCTACCCAACAACCACATGCATACAGAGAGAGATAAAAAAAAAAAAGCTCAAGTGTAATATACCATTATTAAATTATATCATATCCCACCCAGAATGCGCAACAAGCGGTGGGTCCGGGTCATTAGTTATAATTATATCAGTCATCACCCCCAGATCTAAAATGGCATGTTCCACCCCGTTGTGAGCATTTACGCCGTTCTATTCATCCGAGACGCATTGAAATTCGAAGCACAAGGAGCACAAACTCAATTTGCCTGCACACCCTGATGCATTCTCCTCAAGAGAATGCCCTTTATTTTTTTATACCGAGGAAGAGATGCGTGTTTTAAGGAGGAGACGAGGTAAAAAAAATATTTAAAAAAATAAACATTATTGCCTCCCCTAGCAGCAAGAAAGAATTTAAAAAGGGCACGTTTTGGAATGACCCTTTGCAGAACTTCTCAATGGACGTGTCGTATCAAGCTGTGTTTAATTTGCTGAGATATTTATATCATGTGGTTTGACGTATGGTGTAACGCCCTCGTGGAACTCTCAAGTTAGTTATTCTAAAACTCCAGCTCCGGGTTACTCTAAGTTATTTATTCATATAATAAATGTAATAAAACAGTATTTTAATGGGGTCAAGAATGATCAATAAGGGGTCTTATTAAGGGTTTTATAGATGTGTGCGCAGTTGAATCAGGTGTGTTAGTGCTGGGCTGGAACAAAAGCTTGCACGCGCTAAGACCGGACTTACCCATCTACACAAGGGAACAAAGTGCTTCAGTGATGCTTTATAGTTGGATGGGAACATCAAAGAAGTTGTATTCCCTTATTTTGTCCTCTCTCGCATTGAAATAGAAAACCCTCTCACTTTCCTCTTTTCCTGTTTTTAGTCTAAGTCTTAATTTATACTTCCCATAAAACCAGACACTACATCTCCTTTTTGAGACAAAAAAACAACAACACTTTTAGTGAAATACCAGAGTAATGACTTTCACAGGACAGCTACTCAAAGGACCATCCATGGTTGTACTTTCTCCATAATTCAGAGTTTGAGAAAGTTAGTGAGAAGAGAACTGATTGGCTAAGTCAGCATTGCATGGCTGTTTAGACTTACTCTGAGATTTTAAGGTACTTTACATGACCCTGGCATTCAAAACAATCCCAAGAAAACCTTTTGCTAATCAGATCAAGCAATTACTCTTTAGTCTGTGTTGTTAGCATGCACAGTGTGGTTTGAGCACGGATGCATGCACACCCACACACCCACACACACACAGAGACACACACACACACACAGCTCTACCATAGACCATGACATTAATAGGTGGTGGGGATGGTGGTTACAGGGCATTAATGAATGCCTCTCCCAGATTCCTGACGACAGACAGATCGGGAGACTCCAGATTTTGTGTCAAGGAGATTGGTGCAGCATGGCTGGGTTTCAAGTTTCCTGGCCTCGTCTTCTCTCTCTCCTGCGCTCTCTCTCTCTCGCACGCTCTCTCTCAGCCCCCTAACTGTCTGTCTCTCCCTCTATTGCTCCCTCCCCTCTCTTTTCTTGTCTTCTCTCTGGGTCCATCATCCCCTCAGTCTTCTGGGTCCAGGAGTCTGGCTGTCTGCTCCTTAAATAGAGCTGACCTCAGTTCAGACGCTGGAGCTGCTACTGTCTTTAACTCTGCAGAGGAACCGGATGAAGGAGCTCAGTTTACACACGTGTGTGTGTGTGTGTGTGTGTGTTTATAGTATGTGTGTGTGTGTGTGTGTGTGTGTGTGTGTGTGTGTGTGTGTGTGTGTGTGTGTGTGTGTGTGTGTGTGTGTGTGTGTGTGTGTGTGTGTGTGTGTGTGTGTGTGTGTGTGTGTGTGTGTGTGTGTGTGTGTGTGTGTGTGTGTGTGTGTGTGTGTGTGTGGAAGGGAGTGAGGCGAACGGACTCTATTGAGAGCACGAGTGCATATTTACATATTCACCCCCTCACTTGGTGGTTAGGCGGAGGCATGTGGTCCCCTATTACACACACACACACACACACACACACACACACACACACACACACACACACACACACACACACACATATACACACACACATATATATATATATAGCCACAAACACACACATAAACAACAAATCTACTTGTCTCTGACAACACATTAAAATGCAGCCACTGTCAAACTTTCAA
The DNA here is from genome assembly GCF_023373465.1 of Oncorhynchus keta. NCBI lineage: Eukaryota > Metazoa > Chordata > Actinopteri > Salmoniformes > Salmonidae > Oncorhynchus > Oncorhynchus keta. The sequence continues at coordinate 6,438,897 of NC_068436.1, read as the reverse complement.
CAATGCACCATTACAAATTATTCCGTGAGGCTGCTTATAATTTGCATTCTAAATTGCCTAACGGGAGATTCAAACCATCAAGCATTTTGCAAATGGCTTTCCTAACAGGGGGAATAGAGGGATCAGGTACTGTAGTGGATGCAAATGATGCATGAAACAAAACACAGAGAGGCAATAGGGAGGGAGAAATGTTAATGACATGTTAAGGTAAACAAATGGACAGCTCTGCTGGGGAATGTGTTCATCTCAGAATCAATGTGCCTTCAGCACAGAGGAATGTATTGTGTGTACACACACACACACACACACACACACACACACACACACACACACACACACACACACACACACACACACACACACACACACACACACACACACACACACACACACACACACACACACACACACACACACACACAGAGATACATGCACAATGCGTTAAAGGAAGGCCAAGAAGATCATCAAGGACCTTAGTCACCTGGTCCACAGACTGTTCACGCGGCTACAGTCTGTTGGAGACGGAGAGACCAGAGAACAGCTTCTATTACCAGGCCATCAGACTGTTGAACAGCATTTACTAGCCATCTACCAGGTGACACAAGCTGTCACGCGAACACGCCTCAAACTCACAAACACACGCCCACACACACACACACTCTCATGCACACACTCATACACACGGCCAACACTGCTGTCTCATGTTATATAGAAACATTAAACCAGTGGACAGTACCAATTTCACACGGTATATTAAAATGCTGTATTTTCTATACTAATATTTCTACTACTGCATTGCATTTTAGTTCCACTGTTTATACACACCGCAAATGTATTTATATACTGGACTCTTGACACAGCTCAGTCTAAGAATGAATACAATTGTATTTTCGTGTCAAATCGCCAATTGGCAACCCATCCCTTAGAGAATGAATTGACACAAACAAACATTACAATAATTCACTATTGTAATTAAATTATATTTATTCTTCTGGTGTTCTCTGCATTGCACATTGCATAAAGAGTGAAACAATGTAAAGTAAAAATCAATACATAATAGTAAATAACAATTATATCCTTAGAACAGTAAAACAATATACATGCATACAGTGGGGAGAACAAGTATTTGAGACACTGCTGATTTTGCAGGTTTTCCTACTTACAAAGCATGTAGAGGTCTGCATTTTTATCACTTCAACTGTGAGAGACGGAATCGAAAACGAAAATCCAGAAAATCACATTGTATGATTTGTATGTATTTAATTAGCATTTTATTGCATGACATAAGTATTTGATCACCTACCAACCAGTAAGAATTCCGGCTCTCACAGACCTGTTAGTTCTTCTTTAACAAGCCCTCCTGTTCTTCACTCATTACCTGTATTAACTGCACTTGTTTGAACTCGTTACCTGTATAAAAGACACCTGTCCACACACTCAATCAAACAGAATCCAACCTCTCCACAATGGCCAAGACCAGAGAGCTGTGTAAGGACATCAGGGATAAAATTGTAGACCTGCACAAGGCTGGGATGGGCTACAGGACAATAGGCAAGCAGCTTGGTAAGAAGGCAACAACTGTTGGCGCAATTATTAGAAAATGGAAGAAGTTCAAGATGACGGTCAATCACCCTCGGTCTGGGGCTCCATGCAAGATCTCACCTCGTGGGGCATCAATGATCATGAGGAAGGTGAGGGATCCGCCCAAAGAAAACCATTAGTAACACACTACGCCGTCATGGATTAAAATCCTTCAGCGCACGCAAGGTCCCCCTGCTCATGCCAGCACATGTCCAGGCCCGTCTGAAATTGACACAATGACCATCTGGATGATCCAGAGGAGGAATGGGAGAAGGTCATCTGGTCTGATGAGACAAAAATAGAGCTTTTTGGTCTAAACTCCACTCGCCGTGTTTGGAGGAAGAAGAAGGATTCGTACAGTCCCAAGAACACCATCCCAACCGTGAAGCATGGAGGTGGAAACATCATTCTTCGGGGATGCTTTTCTGCAAAGGGGACAGGATGACTGCACCGTATTAAAGGGAGGATGGATGGGGCCATGTATCTTGGCCAACAACCTCCTTCCCTCAGTAAGAGCATTGAAGATGGGTTGTGGCTGCGTCTTCCAGCATGACAACGACCCGAAACACACAGCAAGGGCAACTAAGGAGTGGCTCCGTAAGAAGCATCTCAAGGTCCTGGAGTGGCCTAGGCAGTCTCCAGACCTGAACCCAATAGAACATCTTTGGAGGTAGCTGAAAGTCCGTATTGCCCAGCGACAGCCCCGAAACCTGAAGGATCTGGAGAAGGTCTGTATGGAAGAGTGGGCCAAAATCCCTGCTGCAGTGTGTGCAAACCTGGTCAAGAACTACGGGAAACGTATGATCTCTGTAATTGCAAACAACTGTTTCTGTACCAAATATTAAGTTCTGCTTTTCTGATGTGTCAAATACTTATGTTATGCAATAAAATGCAAATTAATTACTTAACAATCATACAATGTGATATTCTGGATTTTTGTTTTAGATTCCGTCTATCACAGTTGCAGTGTACCTATGATAACAATTACAGATCTCTACACACTTTGTAAGTAGGAAAACCTGCAAAATCAGCAGTTTCTCAAATACTTGTTCTTCTCACTGTATATACACAATGTATATATATATACACACACACACATACATACATACATACATACATACATACATACATACATACATACATACATACATACATACATACATACATACATACATACATACATACATACATACATACATACGTTTCAGATAAATAAATATAGAAAAAAAGAAACAGATGGCATTTGAACCCAGTCTGGCACTAAGAGAAGATTCTTATGAGAGACAAGCCTAAATACAATCTATACACGCATTTACCACATAGAAGCTAAATATTTTTGAAATGTAATTATAGGAAGCCCCTTTTCTTTGATTCCAGGCTTTATCTAAGTATTCCGCAAATGGAAATACACAATGAACCAAAACACTTCATTGTCTCCTCATCACTCAGACACATAATGCCAGGGCATATTTTAGGCTGCCATTGTAAATAATAATTTGTTCTTAACTGACTTGTCTAGTTAAATAAAGGTTAAATACTGTATATATATATATTTTTAAATATCTGGAGTGCTTTCTGGAATATGAGCAAGTGTATATCGTGGTAAAAAATTCTTTAGAGGATCAAATGAGTTTCATTCTCTATTTCTTCAAGGTCACCACAATACGAACCTGTTTCAATACGCAGAGGCAATATCCCTGATCTAACCTGTGCACATAGTGATCGCTTGCTTTTAGGTAGGTTATACATAATATATATCTCACAAACAAATTCACCCTTAATCAAACAGAAGGTTCTGAATTTGGGTTTAATCATAGCTATGTCTCCCTTAATTTGGTTTTCATACAGATGTTCAATCAGAATGTTGAAAAAGCTCAGACATTTCAGTTGCCAAGGCTCCCCTATGAATAGATCCCATTGAAAAACTTTACTAGATATTCTGGCAGTTGGCATATCCAACAGTCTATTCCAAAAGCTCACCATACATGCCTTCCATCTCACCTCACAGGGATCCCAGCCCATGTCCCCAGTTATTGCAAGTAACTTGTGGACACCTATAATGTAAAGTACTGCTCTGTTATCAGCATGCTCATTTAAGAAATACTTCTTAGCACCCCACACTCCTGCTGGATAATCCAGAACAGGACACGTGCATGTCTGATACAATTTGGAATAAGTAGCATAGCCAAAATCTTAAGGATATCCAATATCTTAAGGATCGGACCCCCATTTTTTCAATATTTGCCTAAAATGACATACCCAAATCTAATCTAAATGCAAGGATATGCATATTCTTGATAACATTTGAAAGGAAACACTTTGACGTTTGTGGAAATGTGAAATGGATGTAGGAGAATATAACACATGAGATTTGGTAAAAGACAATACAAAGAAAAAAACATGCGTTTTTTTTGCATTTTTTTGTACCATCATCT